>NC_055976.1:2867134-2989634 GCF_018492685.1 Alosa sapidissima
CTAAAATTTGCTGGTAAGCCATGAAGTGTCAGCTGGATGGTCTTTTTGGAACTATTCTGGAACTAACAGGTCTTATACCTATTTTTAAGGATAATAAACACTGTTGTTACTTTGTAGGAGACATATTGGCATCATGAGAGTGATAGAAAATCATTAGAAGCAGATTCCATGTTCTCTCATTAGTTGTCTTGGCAGTCTGTTCGCAGTGGCCATTATTGATGTTGTCATGACATCCCTGTGCATTTTGGATGCTGGAACTGCCTTGGTTCTATATTTGGATATTTTGCAAATCCATAGCAACATGTGAAATCAGTTTGTGTCTGCAAAGTCACAGGAGTAATCTAATCTTTGTTTAAAGCCCTAACATAATCAGTTTGATTGTTCTTTTAGCAGGTGCCATGAACATGGCAATTTGTTCTTTCATTACACATATTTTCAGAATCTTTTATTTTAGCAATACCTGCTAGACTAATGTCTGATGTAATACAACAAGGTGCTATACAATGAGCGCAATGCATGACACAGTTCTATTTGTAAGTGAGGATTCATTTGATTGTGATAAAGCTCAAGGTTCAAGGTGTCAAAAACATAACATAAAAACTTAAAGTAAACTGTATATATAAAAAACATAAAAATCATAAGATCGTAATAAATAGTACTTCTAAAAAACACATAAAAAACATAGGTCTTGTGGTCATTTCAAATTGAACCTGCTCTGAAAATGTTGCCGGATGAAAGTTTGCATTTGCCTACAGTATGCAAAGGCCTTGACACTAACAGTATCAACAGTTTCACTGCTGAACTCTAACAAACAATACTACTGTGGTCCCTTTTTTAAGATGACACCTTAAACATGTTTTGCTCTTTTCTCTTGGTTTGGCTGCATTAGAATTTAAAATGGCTCCTTAGGTGAAAATCCTACTTTTTTGTAAAACTGGACTAGGCCAGGTTTCCTACTATCAATCAATCTTAGCAGTTACTGTACAAGTATTCTCTATGAGTGATCTTACAAATGTTGGCTGTTATAGGCAGCTTATTAGCTTGTTGGTGCCTGTTAAACATGAATTTTACTTTACTGCCGAATTTTTACCTACTACTACAGGTGTTGCAATATGTTATGTTATGATGTTTTGTGATACAATACGCTGATACTTTGTAATATTACAGTTGGTCATACTAAATCAAAACAAGTCAAGACCATCAAAGGAATATGAGAGTGTGAGAAGGATTTGTGTTGTAACAAGAATTCATTTATTTCCTTTAAAGCTGAAACATTACCAAGGGTGTAACATGACATCGTTAAAATATTATTGTTGTTAATAAATTGCTACCGATTTATTTATTGGACTGTAATGAAAAGGTGTTTGTGTGATTAATGTAATGAAACATAACTTGAGATGACCACAATTACAATCAGGCTTGTAGACTAACCAAGACAGCCCTGTACACCAATCCTTTCTTATTTATGTTATTTCAGTGTTTACATTTGCACATATGTGACCTATTTCACCACAGTGATATTTGTGAATGCAGCACTGATTGAATGTCTGCAGAGTTCTGAGCTATGGTGCGTTGTGAGTGTCAATATATTCATGGAGGGCTTGGTTAGTGCACTCTCCCCATCTAAAAAGAGGCCTCACACTGTCATGCTGTACAGCCGTAACTTTAGAAATTAACTGCTTTATATTCATGATTCTTTACACCTCTAATGTTCTGTCTTTATCTTGCTCCCTTAAATCCATCTAATTTCTCTCCCCTTGTGTTTTGGTATGGTGGGCTTCTCTCTACCCCTTCTCCACTGTGCTCTCTCTGCCTCTGTCACACACACACACACACACACATACGGAATTAGAGGGCATTACCTGTGCACTGAAGCGAGGAGAATTGAATAATGCCTAGTGTCGTGTTCAGATTGGGAAGGAGAATAAGAACCCTCTTTAAAGACTGTTATTCATTTTCATCAGGGAGAGATAAAGTTTTGTTATTTCCTCTCTTCTGTTCCATATTAAATGCTAAATTGGGACAAACTGCTGCTCAGTAATTTTGTCCTTAGCTAATTCCTGTACTGACTAAATTTGTGACTTTCTTTTGAGCTTATGGGATGGGACATGACGTAATAATTCATATGTCCAGTTTTTTTTTTTTTGTTTTGTTTTGTTTTTTTTACAGTGATCTCCTTCTGACAGATACACAGAGTTTGCCATCCAAAGTAAAACATATTACTAAGGCCTGCTCCAATCACTTTTATATAAAGTTGCAAGACTTTTCTTTGGGTACATTCACTTTTATGTGACAAAAATGACAGGCTGCATTCTATTTTGACAGTGGATTTTAGTTCCAATCACAACACTTACCAAATACACAGTAACATTCTCAGAAGTTTCCTGCTGTTTTTATAAACCGTGCTTTTCTTGCAACAGTGTCATTTTATCACTTCAGTGCAAATAATCATACATTGCGTATGGTTTTGTAAATAAAATGGTTGTGTTCAGAATATTATTCCAAATGACCAGGGGCCCAGACCAGGGACCACCCCAAGTGCCACCCCACCAGAGATGTGATAGTTGGGCACGTCAGCATAAAAAAGTAGAATTATGTTCTTAGTCACAACAAGTGTTTTACATTGATTTGATGTTGGCCAAATTATTAGGCTATATTTATGCACATCTTGCCTACATATGGTAGAAAACTTCTAATTGGCTACTGCTTTACTTGAAAATACTTTCCTTCTTGTTGCACTGCATCTACCAAGTTAATGTGCTTCAGATGTTCTACAAAAACTTCAGTTTGGTTATTAACACATACTTTAGTATTGAATCTAAGGCTTTAATTAAACAATAAGCCTCGAGAGGCTGTAGGTTACACCGACTTTAGAACAGCTAAGGGGCGTTGCTAGGCACGACGCACAAGCAGAGGACAGTAATATAGAAGGAAATGCGCTCAAGGTGTATATTTGTGCTGGATTTTACAATGGCATCGAACGCTACTCAGCCAATCATAATCAAGGACTGGAACTATCCGTTTTAGAATATGTATTTTACTTTTCACGTTATGTTTATGTGCCGCCCCTCTCTGAGTCTGCGCCCCAGCCTGGCCACCCCATCAACATGTTTCTAGAATTGCCACTGCAAATGACTATATCTGTGTTGAGAGCTTGTTCTGAATACTGTACGTGGACTATTGAAAAGGACGTATGGTATTGTTGGGAACAAAGATATTAGTGGTAATTCATAGGCATATCTGAAGACAGTGGACCACCCTGGTGTATGACTCAAATGGTAATGTGAGAGAATGTGCCAAGATAAGGCATGAACTGGTAATCCAGACATAAAACCCTGACCTTTGAGTGTGTGTGTGTGATGAGTATGTATGTGGTGTGTGTGTGTGTGTGTGTGTGTGTGTGTGTGTGTGTGTGTGCGTGCGTGTGTGTGTGTGAGACACAGAGAGAGAGATTAATTAAAATAGCATGAGATCCGTATTCATTTCATATCTATATGTTTCTGTGATGGAGTTGTACAGTGTATTAGTATACAGAGTCTGGAGAGTATAACACAACATTATGAATAGTTTAATTTTTGTTTGAGATTGTGTAATTAGACTAAATGACAGATATATTCCATAAATCAAAGAATTATAAATGCCGCTCCCCTGTGGCTTTGCACAGCTGAGGGCTGACGGGAGCTGCAGGAAAGCACATTTGCATACATATTGCTTCACCCGCTCCTTACCTATGACCGACCCAAACTCCATAAGCTGCGCACTTCCTACTTAAAGGAACACTAAATAAAATTAAGATAAACAGAAAAATGCTAATAAGAGCAGAACACATCAAAGAAATGGAAATATTTCAGTGACTTTCCTAAGATTTAAATGTACAGGTATGTTTGTTCTTGACCTGTGTTGTTGCTGTATTGAGTTTCAAACAAGGCAACATGAACATGCTTTTATGAGGGTGTGCATCTGTGCATGTGTCTGTTGTGCCATATTCACTCTTACACTGCCATTGTGTGATGAGGAAGAGAGGTGCAGGTATTGAGTATTTGTGCATGCACAGTGCACACTAATAATTCAAAATATCGCAATTTCAGGACCAGATTAGCAATGGAAAGGAAATTTGATCCAACCATTAAGATAATTGACTTGAGATATATTGGGTCTACATTTATAACTGCAGTGATAAGAGCAACCTACATGCCATGGCTGCATAGTGTGCAAGATAATTCATTCATGTCCTGTTGGCCAAAGCAAAAAAAATCAACAACACTAGTGTATTACATCTTAGAAGTATTAGATATTCTAAATATTATAATTACATGATGCATTTCATTATAAATTCTGTAATTGTCATACCATCATTTTAACAGATTATTGTTCTTTAATAATTAAATTAATTACTTTCAGTAGTACCACCCTTTCTCAAAAAAGCAATTCAATAATTGTTTGTGAGAAGGTTGTATAAACCTGCATCTGGCCTTAAATGTTTTGTCAAGTGCACACAAAGTCTCATACAATCAGGCCTAAGTCCATTTAGGGTGTGTCCAGTCATCTTTTGCCAGTTTGACAAGTTTGGCAAAATAAGTTTCCAGATTCCAGGCACATGGTTCAAAAGGGTTATTTATATGTTTTTTATTAACCATGGGTGTGATCTGGGCTCAACATCCAATAAACCATCTCCTATTTCCTTTAAGAGCCATGAGCGCATGCACCATGGTGCGATGCTATGAAGATGATGGGTAAATGCATCTCTGTACATCTCATACAATCTGCTTGCACATGTGACCGTCTATGCAACAGCAGGATTCCACCAAACCGTGTTTGCTTGCTTTGTGTGTGTGACCAGCAGAGTACACACATGTCTATGCTCGTCTAGTAATTGAAGTCATAGGCAACGACGAAACAAAATCTTACGCTTAGTCACTTTCACAGTACTGACTGACAAGAGCTTACAATTAAAAACACAATCTGGAAAAAGCAATACTTTTCCCAGTAACATTCGAATGACTGAATAAAAGTCCTAGGCACATTCATCCAAGCACACCAGCACCGGCCCGCTGCGTTGCCAGGGTCTCGCCACTACGCAGATCACAAGCTCAACTGCACATTTCATTTTAGACCAGGTTTTGCTTAGGCAATGTGTGATCAATGCGCTTGACCACACCTCACTTTTTTGATCGACATGCCTGTAGGCAGGGGCGTTGGACTGGGGGCAAAACCACTACTGATTACAGGGGCCCAAGGGGAGAGATGGCCCTTGAAAAGTCTGGAATAGATTTTATTTTAACTGGGTTGAGGAACATGAGGGCCCATCACTGTCTATACAGGGGCCCAGGATAATGATGACTATGTTGGCCACAAACTAGTAAAGGCAATTGTGTTGCACCTGACCCTGTGACGTGTCAGGCGTGAGACAGGGCCCTCTGTGACGTGCCAGGCGTGAGACAGGGCCCTCTGTGACGTGCCAGGCGTGAGACAGGGCCCTCTGTGACGTGCCAGGCGTGAGACAGGGCCCTCTGTGACGTGCCAGGCGTGAGACAGGGCCCTCTGTGACGTGCCAGGCGTGAGACAGGGCCCTCTGTGACGTGCCAGGCGTGAGACAGGGCCCTAGGTGCTGCTTGTCATTCTATTGTTTTTGTTTCTTTACTATTTACCATCCTCCTTTGTTATAAGTGTTATTATCCTGCACTTTTACAGCACTGTATTTCACCTCTGAACCAGCACAGCTTTTGTTGGATTTGACTGAGAGAGAGATAGAGAGAGAGAGAGAAGAGTGATGTGTGATGTTTCAGAATTAATTGAATGTGATCACTGGAGCAAGTGGACTCCCAAGTTATTGTACGAAGATGTACCAACATTGGTCTGTGTGAGATGCTGCTGAATGTATGTTGGGCTCCTTAGTCTTACTTTTGTCTGTTTGGCAGACTGCCCCCACATTTCACAATGCTTCTCTTGCCCCCTTAATATGGAGATTGGTGACATTTTTAACTTGGCGTCAGCTGATATTGATTTTTGTTCCCTTTATAAATAACAAGTATTTGCGCCACCTTAGGGTATTTGTGTTGTAGCCACACAAGTGTGTGTGTGTGTGTGCATCTGTGTGTTTGTGAAAATGTGTGTGTGTCAAGAATGTGCTTAAAGTCGGCACAATTTGAGAACACTCCCTAGGGAGTCTCTGTATTATCGACCAATGGTATACGAGCTGCTGCTCTCTCCCTCCCTTGTCCTATTTCCTCTCCATGCTAGACGTATTGCTCTATCACTCTCTTCTTTCACTCCTCTATATCTGCATCCCTCTCTCAGAGCATGGACTTGTCCATACAGGGATCTACAGTATGTTCAGGTGTACATATGCATTTGACTATAGCATTTCTCTGCTGTATTTCTCAATCTCCATGGTATGCATGCAAAGAGGCTCCATTGGGAGCAAGCACATTCCCCTGGTGCTTAATGACAGGCCCTTTTGGACGTTATGTTCAGTTTGCCATCATCACTCAAGGCGGTGACCCTGTCTTGTCACAGGTAAACAAATGTGCTGTGGCGGTTTGTGTATCACTTTGCACATATTCTGGCCACTGTACCGCTATTCCTATGGCCGATCCGTGGTGGTGGACGCTGTGTAGAAATGGCTCTGACTCACAGGGAAAGTCACTGGGGTCTAACAAGGACCCTCACCTCTGCCTGTCCCTGGAGAAGTTGACCTTCCTGGGGTCAGTATATCAATGCTCTGACCCTCCCCCATCCACTTGCTTGGAGGCTAGGACATGGTTCTGACAGCAAAGGTGGTAGTTCTGTTCTGGTGTCTCAAGCAGTGAGCAGTAGAACAAATAGGCCTAGGTGTTTTCAATTAAGAGCTAACTGGAACATTGCCATTCAATAGGCTATGAAAACCTGTACTTGGCAGTGTCTCTAACTCTCTGTATGTATACCCCCCCCCCACACACACACACACACACACTAACTGGCACTGCTTGCTCTGTATCCTTCCTCTCTCAGCAGACGGGAATAAGGGGGCGATGGATTTGCTACTGACCTGAGATCTGCTGGTGTCTGCTGGAGAGAGACTGCTTGGATTCTTCTCAGATCTTGCTTTGAGGGGGTGGCACAATGTGTTTGCCTTCACTAGCTGGCAACCAAGCGGAGGGAAGAAAAAAAAGTGATGTGTTTTCATTTTTATTTTATAAGAGCGCTCTTATGAAATTTCTCCCCTGTGGAGCCTCATAGAATACGAGAGGAAGACAACAGGAAAACACAGGCTGTGCTGAAGGAAGCCTGTCACTTAACCTACCATGGAAATAGCATTTGTACATCCTTGCCAAGCCTCATATCAGTGCTGTGAGGTGGTCAGTCACTTCCTGATGTCTCTTGTGAACATGCATTATCCCAAAGGCAGTTACCTGATGTGTGAACATGACAGGAATTTATTTTGCATAGGAGAGGTGAACAACCAGTGTTGGCCCATGTATTCTTAGTTTCTTGAATTTCCCCTGGGGATCAATAAAGTATCTATCTATCTATCTATCTATCTATCTATCTAGTTAGGCATAAGCCTAAAGTGTACTTTGACATCAACAGGATCTCAATATCATCCCAGGGTTCAAAAGCGCTGTTGTGACTTGTCTGTGTAACATCATAAGAAACTGTGTATTGGTTTGGAAATTAACAGACTATGGAATGTACTATGAAAGTACTGCACTAGCGGACAATGTCCACTACAATGTCCATTACCCTTGTAATATAGTTCATTTATGTAAGTCACTTTGGACAACAGTGTCTGCTAAATGAACTGTACATGTAAATGCCACTCCTTGCAGGAGAAAACCAATGTACTGGACCCAAATAGTTCATCTCATCTGTTGACTCAAGAGTTTTAGGTATGGAAAAAGCTCACTCATGACAGGTGACTAATAACTGCTAACATTTTAACCCACTCAAAAGGGGCATATTTATGAAGGGTAGACATTCCTAAACACACACATTCCTGAGCACACAGAGTTTTTATTGCACTTACCCTCTTATGCCACATGGCAATGCTCACCTTTGAGCTCCTCCACTCTGACCCTTGGATGCCAGGGGTCACCAGCTGTCTATCCCATGGGCAGGACTGGTGTGTTTAATGTTTTGTCTTTTTATGAAGCATCATTCAGCATCTCTGTGTGCAAGATGTTTAACCATATTTGAAGATTATAAAGCCCTATTCAGACAGGATTAGTTTGATATGAGGAGTTGGAGTAATGTCATTTTACCACAAGACATCTGTAATATTTACGGCCAATTTGCACAAGATAAGACATCTTGGTATAAATGACACAGATTGGAGTGGCTACTTGACGTACACATCCTCACCCCAGTGGCACCAGTTCAATGCTGGAAGCTGCAAACACACTGTCTGGATGCTGACTGAAAGGGGAATAAATATGCTTTAACTTTACTTGATTTAAAAAAAAAAAAAGTTTACAAGCAGGTGTGCTAAAATAAAAACATATAAAGAAATGTTTAAAAAAACAGCCAAATTAATTCACAAAGTTCCTCCTCAGTTGCTTCCATACAAACTCCTCATATGATGAAACATTCACATGTCTGTTGGCTCAGGATTAGTACGTCTACTGTGCGTTTAAAAGTCAAATGCGCCAGAATCTTTACTGACCCATGAGTTTGCAGTCTGTAAGAATGAGTGAAAGCGCTCGTTCCGATAGGACTGAAATATTATTTAAGCTTATGGTAATTTTCCTAGTACATCTGGAGACTCTGGTCAATCAAGAAACAGGCTTTAATCTTTCAATGATGTGCATCAAGGGATAGAAACAAGCTTCACCGACAGGATTCATCCGTATCTCTAACTAAACAGGGAAATAACCTAAATTGAAGTATGTTACCAGCAAAAGAGGACTGACCTCTTAGGCCTAGTCCACACGCACCAAACCGACCTTTTTTTCCTCCGTCTTCCCTGGAACCGTATCAAGAATATTTGCGTCCAAACGGATCCATCTCAACACGTTACTTCATATCCCAGGCCTATAGGTGGCACTGTTTGTTACAGAAATTGACCAAAACTTGCGCGCTGTGTAGGCCATACAACAGACAGAGTAGGCTACGACAAAACTGGCTAGTGTAAGGAAACCAGAATTGTTTGTGTGGACTTACTGTAGAGTGAACTGTCAACTGTAGTCAACTGTAAAACTAATAAACTTAATTTTTATGGTTTGTGAAGGGTGCAGTCCCGTCCTTTATTTGGCTAACGCAGGTAAAAATAATCTCCTTTACTTTCTTTGGTTGTAGGATAGTCCGCGATTCACATTAGTTTTGGTTATCACCGCAAGTGCAAAGGCTAGGCGTACCCAAGTTCTAGGCTATTCCGTCACCACATTTATAATATTGCTATAATACCTTTGTTAGTAACAGTCGATATTTTTGCTTGCATCAAATCGCACATTCGCATTTAGTGCGCATCTATAGGCTTAACTGAGTTCTAAGCGTCTTTGTATGCTCATATCTAACTTCACTATGAATGAATTCATTTATGTTATAAGACATGTAAAATAAATGAATGACACCGGCACTACGCACAAATTAATGTAAACTTACACCGCACTTCCCTAAAAATGTAAGTTCTCTCGCGTCACTGACAGTAGCTAGAATGCATAAAAAAACACCGGGAAAAACAGTGTTCAGTCCACCAAGTCATAAGGTATCGGCGCTGCGCAGCACCAGTTGTGATATTTATCCTACGGAGTGTAATCGTAGGTAATATCATGTATGAAAACTAGTATTGTTTGGCAATACTATAAGTGCAAGTCCAGGGCAGCTGAGGTGTGGCGATGACATCATTGATACGCAAGTAGGATGTGCGGTTTCGGGCAGTGCGTTTACAGGATTCGTGTGGACGCTCGGCCAAGACGAAGCAAAACCTCTGCGTTTAACCCAAAAAGCGTCTCCGTGTGGACGGGCCCTTATTCCAACTTTGTGGAGTAGATGTATAGATCACAAGGGCTGATCCTCCTAGACGGTCGTTAATCAGGAGGCACTGCCCTTTGCCTGGTCAAATGGTATGCTAAAAGAAGAGTTTCTGACTACTTTGAGCAGCTATAAACGACAATGGGAAGGTGTGAAAGCCCCCCATTCCTGCACAGTAGTATCTATAGACAAAGAAAGGGCCACTGGGAGTAAGCAGAGGTGCTCAGAAAGTCGTACATTCAATCTCAAATCTAAATCTAGACAAATAGACAATAAATACAAATGAGTACAAAATCACAAATGAACATAATATATATACAGTATACATACAGCAATAATTCTGATTCACAACTCTTTCAAAGCCGTTCTAATACATGTCAAATTGTACACTGTCCGCCAGATGTGTTGTGTGAACTGTACAGCTCTGTTGTTGTGCTCTTTTCTTTAAGCTACAAACACTTCCTTAGCAGTGTGTTATCACTGTCTCTGTGACTGGCAGAAAAAAATAGCCAGTGCTTGACTTCGCTAGATAACCTGTTCTGTACAAATGGATGCCCTCACACTGTAGTGTATGGGGTTTGTGAAGCAGTGCCGTTGCTTACGGCAGCAGGGACTTGCTTATTCCACAGGTAGCATTGTACATCATAGATCATCCTCAGCAGGGCGCCAGCTTAAGAGTAACCTTGGCCTCACATCCAGTCTCCCCTGAGAGCAGGTTGAGAGACAACATATTCAGACAGAGGTCAGTTGAACCATAGAGCCACTGGAAGAAAGCGAGTGTTGTATCGGCACAGAATGCTCTGCAACGCTCAGCACAGAATGCTCTGTAAGCCACAGAACCAGTGAAGCTACATTATAAACCTCATCTTATAGAACTTCACTGCTGTCTGCAGTTATAGCAAAATATTTGTCTGTGCCCCTCTCTCCTCAGTCTCCCCTCCCCACTCTACCTCCACTCTCCCTTTGTTCCATGAACTCGTAGACATTCTTGACATTTGCAAAGGTTGAAAGACAAAGTACCTTTGTGTCCTAATAAGGGTGAGCACCAACTGAATATGAATTGTGGGGAGAGGGAGGGGCAGACTGGAGGCCACTTGTCCCTGGCAGACAGGTTAAGGGTGGGGCATGGCTTGTCCCTGGCAGACAGGTTAAGGGTGGGGCATGGCTTGTCCCTGGCAGACAGGTTAAGGGTGGGGCATGGCTTTGGGTGCCTAATGAAACAAGGAACAGAGCCGGAGAAAGGAGGAGCAAGCTGATCAAATGTGTGGTGAAATAACTGTGACATAGTTGTCAAATACTCTTAATATGAGACTCTCTTACAAATACACGTGATTACATAACTTCACAGAGTGTAGCCCACACATATAGAAAGCTTCACTAAGAGCGTGTTTTACTTCCATACCCCCATGTGGAAATGGCACTCAGCTGGGGGAGGGCAGCTGGGAGGGTAGAGCAGAAATTGTAAGTTTAATATTAGTTACTATTTTTCGTAATGAGGGACAACATTATTGGATGTTGCAGGTATTATGCCTCTGTGGTTTAGGAGTCTGTGAGGATGGAATGACAGGCAGGAAGTTAAAGCTGCAGTTGGCAAGTCTGACAGATTGAGGGGACTTAGCCAAAATTTTGAATGTTTTAAAACTCTCATGCCCCTCCCCCACTACCACCTAGCACCCTCTCATCGAGTTTGTGCTCGTCAGTGTGCACCAGACTGCACCAGACTGTGATAGACAGTCAGATCTCACACAGCCCTGTTCTGATTGGACCAGAAGAACCGGGAGCTGTGGATTTTTGCAAAACAAATTACAGGCTCTAGGTGGAGGTAGAAGTGCGGGTTTTTTTCTAAAACCGGCTGATTTATGTTGTTCTGTCGGAGCATAGTGTTGGTTTCAGTGAATATGATCAAAAAATCTTGCCTACTGCAGCTTTAAGCATACTGTACAAGGTTGGAAAAACACTGAATGCACTAAAACATTTTTGTTCCTGAGTAACATACCCACATAAAATAAAACTACACATTTTAATTCGTAAAACCATCTGGACAAAAGAAGATAACAGAACATACTATATTCTATTTTAGTAACAAATGTCCTCCAGTAGGTCATTCATAACAGATGGTAGCATATTAAATCAGTTTATTTTGGACTAAGTATGATTATCCCTTTCCCCTGTCATTTGGACAATTTCTTAGACACATCGCCTAAAATAATTATTTGCAGTAGCAATATTATCACAAAAATATATTGAATGAGAAAAGACAACACTGTTGGGAGCTGTGAAGGGTGATCCTCACCATTCTATACTGCATTAGTGTTTCTTACCCTGACAGTTGTGCCTGAGACTGTTGTGAAGATCCTGACTCTTTGAGCCTGATCTTCCAATAAGGAAGTTACTGCTGAGCCAATATTAGCCCAGCTGAGCGTTGTTTCACCCATGAGCGGGTTGCCACGGAAACATTACATAAGAGGAGCAGGAAGGACATCCCTTGCTGATTGGGTGATGGTAGCCTGGGTGGCAGATCTTCCCAGCTTCAAGACGCTTTGGTCTGTGTAGCTGAAGCTGTCAGGTAACAGCTAGTGGCAATCTTCTGCTCTCCCCTATCGCATTGCACACTCTTATGGAATGCTAGGTGATTAAAGCAGATGTAGCTGCCTACTTCTGGTGGCCATGTGTCTTTTGCATGGCTATTGTCTTTGCCCTTTAGGATCGTTGGAATTTTACAATTCTTACTTAACTGATGTAGCAGCATGATACAGGGTTTACCATTTTAGATCAACTAAAACAACAGCACGTTCAGCACCAGAGCACAGTAATGGATTGTTTTTGAATTCACTCTAAACTTAAACTTAAAATAATAATAAGAACAAAACTTGTTTAGGGGTTTGAGAGTATCTTAGTGTTTTTTCCCCCTGAATATCATACTTTCTTGATAGAAGATATCTAATTTTCACCACTGTTCTGCAAATGTGTCACATTAGGTTGTGCATCATTTAATTTAGCAGAATTGTATCCATGTGTAAATTCCTACCAGGTAGTGTATTTTTTTTTATCAGTTATGGACTAGCTACAGGACCAATTCACCAAAACCCTCCATTCTTTCACGCTCTCTCTGTTCTACAGCAAAGTCCTTTTAGGCAAGTCCCTCCACTCGGCGGCCATATTGCAACGCTTTTTGGGCACTTATCAGGCATCTATTTTGGCAGAAATGCGCGTGCGCAAGGCTTCACAACACCAACCTTGCTCCAGCGGCGAGATCCCAACACATGATTGGCACGATTTTTTCACAACACACCACATGATTGGCACAATGTATTCACATGTCAACTTTTTTGCTGCAGAAGGGGTGGGATGTGTAGACAACTGCCATATTGGCGTTACAAACTAACTCCATGCATTTCTATGGAGGATGATTTTTTGAGTGCTGTGTCTCCTCATTAGAAAGTCTCTGTCTACAGTAAGAACTGCTCTCCAGAGATGGAACTCCTAATGTTCTGTAGTTAGTGTACCATACAACGGCTTTTCCAGCTGAGCCACTGGGATCTCACTGTGCTGTCCTCTGTGTTATTGGCAGGTGCAGATCTGGATGGTCTGATGGACCTGGAGACGCTGTATCGCGGAGTGGAGCAAAATCTAAACCACAGCCGCAGGGTGCGCAGGCAAGCACAGGACGGAGACTACAATATTGAGGTCATGCTTGGAGTGGACAACTCAGTGGAGCAGTTCCATGGTCATGAGCACGTCCAGATGTATCTGCTCACGCTCATGAATATTGTAAGTATGGCAGTATTTTGTACTGAAAAGGTTATGTGGGGGGTTGTTTGCAGCACAGACTTGAACACTTTAGGGTTTGTGCTGGTGCTAGAAGATGTTGCACAATGCTACAGCAGCATCTGATAAGATATGATGATTTAAGTAAATATTTCCCTGGTGTGTCTGACAATAGCTAAGATGAATGTGTCCTACAGTGAAGCATAAACGTTAGAATTAATCAACCCCCATTTGTGTTCCCCCCTAGTCCACTGAAATTCTACTCTCTCAAATGGTACTATTTGTGCTATTTGTTAAGATTCAGTGGTTTTAGTAAGAATAAGTTAGACATTCTTTTCATGCCAGCTGTAGCCATACTGTCTGTGGTGACGTAGCTGAGTGGTTGTGGCCTATACGGTGTTCATTTTAGGACATCCTCAGACTCAGGTGTCAGACTCAGAAAAACATCGGTCATCTTCAGACAAAACAGCCTCAGCGTCAGAAAAACCTCTGTCATCTTCAGACAAAACTGCATCAGCGTCAGAAAAACTTCTGTCATCTTCAGACAAAACTGCCTCAGCGTCAGAAAAACCAGACTCAGGTGTCAGACTCAGAAAAACATCTGTCATCTTCAGACAAAACTGCATCAGCGTCAGAAAAACTTCTGTCATCTTCAGACAAAACTGCCTCAGCGTAAGAAAAACCTCTGTCATCCTCAGATAAAACTGCTTCAAACCAAACTGCCTCAGAAAAAGTGGAGTCAGGTCTCAGAAAAAACGATATCAGAAAAAAGTAGAGTCAGGTCTCAGAAAAAACGCTATCTGAAAAAAGTCGAGTCAGGTCTCAGAAAAAACGCTGTCAGAAAAAGTGGAGTCAGGTCTCAGAAAATCAGGTCTCAGAAAAAACGCTGTCAGAAAAAACAGTCAGACGAAAAAGTCTCAAATGAAAAGTTATTGTGGGGACAGAAGAAGACGACGGATACAGAACGGTGAGTTTAATATTATGCTTAATACGTTATTCTGTCACTGGCAGGGTAGGAATTTAACGGCGGCCACGACGGCCGTGGTAGCCCCTTGCATTGGCCGTGAAGCCCCTTTGAAAATCATAGGTTTACAGGCCACGGTGGCCTTGGTGCCCCCTTCTTTCAATATTCTGCTTTGTGTTCTACTAATAGCGATTTTTATTTAGCCTGCGGCCTGTCAAAATAATCTTAGCATTCACAGCGCAAATTAATTTAGTCTTTTATTACGCAGTGGAGAAAGTGACATCGCAAGAAAGTGCGTCCAAATTCACCCATTCTTCTCAGTTGAACTACTCGCGAAGTAGCCTATTCATCACACAGACATCACAAGTGATGTCACATGAAAGAGCTTTTTCTCAGCTTTTAAACGATGTTAGCCGATAATTGCTGTGTTGAACGGTTCGCGAGAAAAGTAAATAATATAATTCAATTTAATCATACATTCTACTGAAGGTTTTGCGTCCATGATCTCCCTACCCATTCATCTCGGTGGAATACTTTACGAACCCTTCTTTTAACACATGACAAACCACATATCAGAATAAACAGCAGACCTTACCGAACATAAAAGTGTAAAGCAGTCCCCTGTACAGTTAGCCGTTCCAGAGTAATCCAGTTTTGAATTTGCAGTAAATTTCGACATGCATTGATGTCTCCAAATTGGGCTTTAAGTTTTACAATGTGTTTAAATTGTTCCACATGATTTCATAACGGGCCAAATACAAAATACATGTTACAAATATCGCCTAGATATTGGTAAATCAGAAGACAGCTAGTTTGTGAAAGTAGCCTGATCACAAAATGCTAAGCATGCATCTAGGCTATTTGAGTTTCTTAAAGATGAGCTGTGCTTAAATTTAAATTGTTCAATACATGATTTCATAGCAGGCCAAATATAAAATAAATGTTATATATAGCCTAGATATCTGTTTTTATTAGATGATCAGATGATTTACAGTTATATGTAATATGTCATGTTTCATGTTTTTGTAATGTTTCATACAATGATGCAGGTCTACTGCAGTGAATAGGCTAAATACAACTTTGATCATTTTTATAGCCTACTACTGTATAGTTAACTTTGGCCTTGGTGCCCATGTGGCCTTTGTGCCCCCCACCAAATATGCCCAACTGAAGGCCAAGTGGCCTTGCCCCCAGAATGGTGAAATTCCAAGCCTGGTCACTGGCATGTTATATTTGGTGCTTGGTTAGATGTAGAAAATATAAGTAAAGGTAGAAAGTGATCCAATGGTATACACATTGTAGGAAATCCATGGATGTAACTTAGCTAACCTCACTTCGCTAGTAACATTAGCAGCTGCTGTAAGGCACATACCGGAGTAAGCTACGTACTACATACAGCAAAATAATTTGTTTTTCGTAGGATTACGGTACATTCAAAGAGCTAGGGAAAAGTGGGTTAAACATTTTTCCACCACGAAAGTCCAGAACGACACCTGGACCATTATTTCTTACTTTTGCTAACCATTTCCCAGTTGTACACTACCCCAGTAAGAAACCTGCATCATTATCATCACATCATTATTCCCAAACCCCCATAAAGACAAATGTGCTATGTCATGATGTAATACCATATAATACCATTATGATAATACATGAAATAGCAGGTACCAACAACAAGGCACATTTCTCTAAATAAGTTAAGATAACATCTCATATCAAATGAATTCAACAAGGCTGCAGTTATTGTACATTATAATTACATTACATTACAATATATTACATTTCAAGTACCTGTCTATCTTTATGTCTGTCTATTATTGTTGTGCAATGACAATGACAACTGCTAACGTTTTGTAATGGTATTATATGGTATTACATCATGGCATAGCACATTTGTCTTTATTTAATACTTAATACTTTTCTGAGACCTGATTTTCTGAGACCTGACTCCACTTTTTCTGACAGCGTTTTTTCTGAGACCTGACTCCTTAGAGATGTTTTTCTGAGGCAGTTTAGTTTGAAGCAGTTTTATCTGAGGATGACAGCTAGGTTTTTCTTACGCTGAGGCAGTTTTGTCTGAAGATGACAGAAGTTTTTCTGAAGCTGAGGCAGTTTTGTCTGAAGATGACCGATGTTTTTCTGATGCTGATGCAGTTTTGTCTGAAGATGACAGAGGTTTTTCTGAGTCTGACACCTGAGTCTGGTTTTTCTGACGCTGAGGCAGTTTTGTCTGAAGATGACCGATGTTTTTCTGAGTCTGACACCTGAGTCTGAGGATGTCCTAAAATGAACACCGTAGGCCTATGTGGTCTATGTGCACGTACTGTATGGCATGGCAGGAGGACAGTGACAATGAGGCAAGGACAATATTCTTGAGGACACAACAGAGTGCTTAGCTGGGCCATGAGCCTCCGGCAGTCCTTTAATCTAGCAAAATTAAACCTGCTGAGCCAGAGAGACAGAGAGAGAGAAAGAGTGAGAGATCAAGGGGGTGGGGAAAATAGGATTAAGAGTATGACATATTGTGTCTCTATTAACCTGTAGCCTGCAATGAGAGAGAGAAAGATGGAGGAGAAGATATCAACAGGGAAAAGCTGCAGCCTGCAAGTTTCAATCTTTCTAATGCATCTCCTTTTTTCTGTGTTCATGTCTTGGTGAGTTGGACGGTTTGGAGTGAATATCCACAGCACATGCACTCTCCAAAAGAGGGAAAGGGTATTTCCATGCTGCATTGTGCATAAATTACTGAACATCAGATAAACAGATATAAATAAATAAACATACTTGCTCTCCCACGCGTTTCATCTGAAAGTTTGCTCCTTAGCTTTAGGAGGAAACAGCTCCTGTCTTTCTGTCGGGAGGGGAAAAGTAAAGGAGGGACAGGTGATGTGCTACAGCTCACACTAGAGTTTGCTCTTGCGCTCAGACGCTTGTGTGCTCAATATTCAGTTCTACCCTGGCTGTATGGATAGCTTAGCTGCATTTACTCAGGAGTGTGTATATTTTTTAATATTGGACTTGACTTGTGTGCTAGTAAATTTGCCTTCCAAGTATAATCCTGACGGAGAGTATGAGTTAGTGCTCGGATCTGGTTTTGATTCACACTGATTGAGCAAATTGTGACGTGTTAATGATATCAGAGGAATATTTGTGAATTGATTTGATTCCCCTCTGAGTTGAAAAGCAGAGCACTGCAGCATGTCTCCATTACCGCTGTCAAAACCTTCTGCCTGACAACAGTGAAGCCTCCTGGGAGCACAGAACAGTTCGCAAGCAACAGAGCCGGCACCAGTCAAAGCCAGGAGCATGTGATATCCAGCACGCAGTATTTCACAATCGGAACGAGCCGTTGCTATGTTTGTGCTACGTGGAGTGTTTGTCTGAAATCATTAAAATTCTGTAGTTAATACTCCAACTGCCGTCTGGAAACACGCACGCACACACACACCCCCCACCCTTTTTGAAAGCACCTCAGGTAAACAATCAAAATAACTTGTTGCTCCAGAAAAGCATTTTCTCTGCTCTCCTCCCTGTTGTAGCTGAATGCGTGGGGGAATACTAAAGATAGCTTTTGAAGAGCGCGAGTGCTTTGTCTCCCTCACTCTCCGCCTGTCTCCGTGTCCCCTTGTAGTTCCGTGTCCTTATTGTCGCGCTTGATAGAAATTGATAGGTGTGGCTGTCACAGAGTTGGGCACGGGGTTTGGTCTCTCGGTTTTGTTCACACATTGCAGCAGAGAGGCCCAGGGGCGAGCGAGAGCTCCTCTCACGCCTCTAGAGCTATGGCCCTCCTTCTTACAGGCTCATTCTGAGGTCGTTGCAGACAATGTGTGGGTGGCAGGGTGTTCTGTCTGCTGGACGGTTTAGACCGAGACGTATGTCTGTGTTTGTCTGTTTGTCTGTGGGTTCATGTATGTGCATGCCTGTTAGTGGCTGCCAGTGTGCACATGGGTGTTCTGCACTAATGGGGCTGATCAATGGTGAGGAATGGGTATTGGTCTTACAAGTCCAGGAAACAAATGGGTCTGTTTGTGAAGTGTGCGCCAGGCTCTGTGGGTGTGTTTATGTGAATGGTCTTGTGTGCCTGCCGGAGCTGATCTGCTGACCCTCATTGGCTTTCCAGATAGAACAGAGGCGAACCGCTCCAAAAGATGCACAAACACATTGATCGCTTTCTCAGATAGGTCCATGGGAAATGATAGGGAATCAATGGCCCAAGACTGGAATCAAAAGATCCCCAGACCTCCCGGCTCACAGGCCCCCTCCTCCGCACCTGGGCTCTCTCATGGACGGCTTGGTTTTGTCAAGGGCACAAGGCAGAAAGCAAGGAGGAGGTGGTGATTTATTCCAGCAGTGAAGGGCTCTGTCAGAGGCTCCCTCAGAGGACTGCATGTTATTTAAAGTTATGAATCTGTCCAGGCTTTGTAATGGATGAGGGTATGCCAGTCCTTCCATACTGTACAGAAAGTTGCATTGTTATGATCCGTAGACCTATTTCAAAAACTGAAGTTGTTTTCCTTGGTTTTGTAGCTTTTAAAACCCTTGCGATTTTATTGTGATCTTTTGCCCAATACTGTTAAGGTTTTTCCAAAACAAGAAAAGCAAAAACATCCTGAATGTGTTGGCATGACAAAGTGATTTTATTGTGTATAAATTGTAAGACTGCTGTTTCAGGAGTTTCAGTGAGTAAGTTTACAGATAAGACATAGTGTTTATATTCAATATTGTAGGTTTTGTACAGTTCAACACTATGTTGCCATGTTACCAAACAAAATGAATGAGGGAGGAAAAGTGTGTAAAGCAATGTTTCATAATTGATATCAAACACAAACTAATGCCCACGCAAGACACACATAGCCACTGGGTAACATATTGTAGACCTTTTCACATTTTTAATTAGACATTGTGAGCCATTGACCAGGTTATTGTTTCTACACTTCCCCCACCCAACCCCCTGGGGAAAATGTTGTGTGAAGGCCTTGAAGATGTCTGTACAGCACAGCTGGGTCATTATGTAATCAGCCTTGTGTAGCACCCTGTACCAGGGGGGGAAATGTCAGACAGGTAATGACAGTCCAAAATGTCAGGTGAAAATGGCAGTGATCTGTAATAAGACTGTGGGCAGACCTGCCTCTGCTCATGGAGGGGAGGGGAATAGAGTGAGTGAAGGCTGGGGGAGGCACAGCCAGATGGGGAATTGCTTGTCTAGCCTCTTGTTTGTTGCCAACAGGGGTGGCTATCTCAACACTACAGGTAGGTGTGGAGGCTTACATCAGCGGTATAAGAGCACTGTGTTATTTTGTGTTGCCATGGTCGGCACAAGCTTTCAGAGCCCTTGTGACTAGGGAGGGGAGTCTCGGAGTAACAGCGTGCTCAAGAAAGTTGAGGATTAGCTTTGAGTCAGCTAAGTGTTCCAGGGAGTGTGACCTGGCTGTGGGAGCTTTCAGTTGGACTTCTCTGGTGCACACAGTGGCTGGCTCCAAAGTGATGGAAAAGATGAAAGATTCTGACAGGAGTGAAAAGACATGCAAAGAAAGCGGCAATCATGTGTTCCAGGGGAACACATTTCACTCTGGCAAAAAAAACTTCCTTGAATTATGTGTTAACTTAAAGAGAATTCTCTTAAAACTTTTATTTTGCTTTCTTTTCTTTTTTCTTTCTTTTTTTCTGCATTATAAAACCTGAAGCCATATTACATAGTTTTCCATCAGAAGGTGATCCATATAGTGTGATATGCCGCTCCATTTCTCTCTCCTGTTCTCACACCCTCTCATCTCCTGTCTCTGTGTCTTATTCCACCTCTCCACATTCAGAGCAGAGCCGCTCCAGCCCTGGCCCCTGCTGCATTATTAATCTCGTATTAATGATTTTCTGACTCGCTGACCTCCAGGACTCCATTAGTTACCTGCAGGCTGAAACCTCACTGATGAAACCTCAGCCAGCATAGCACTCCTCACAAGGCCAGCGCTGGGGCCCACGCTAATGAGAGGTGCACTTTTAAAGGGAAAAGAAGGGAACGACTGAGCGGGGGGAGGTGTGTGTGTGTGTGTGTGTGTGTGTGTGTGTGTGTCAGACAGAAAGACTAAAGGAGAGAGAATAGACACTGGGGGATGGGGAGAAGAGGGAACACATAGGCAAGGAGCGTATGGAGAGAGAGAAGGGAAATATGGGTTGAGGTTGAATAATAATGTGTGTGTGTGGGGGGGGGTGGATGTGTGTGTGTGTGAGAGAGAGAGAGAGAGAGAGAAAGAAAGAGAGAGAGAATGTGTGTGTATGTATTCTGCATGTGTCCATGCGCCGTCGCGTGTACGTATCCCATAAGATGGGGTATTCTCTAAGCTGACAGTGGTCCAGGGGTCCAGGACATGTGGATGGCTGGTGTTTCCTAATTCAGAACTCTGAAGTGGAGCTCAGCGTGAGGTCTAAAGCAGACAGGGAAGGCCCATGGCCTGTGTGTCCTGCTCATTAAGCTTCAGCACATTGTGCCAGGGTCACCTAGAAGTCAACTGTACCCTGACTGGGCTAGACCATTACCTTGGTAACAAACTGCAATGGGGGACCACTGTGAAGCCTGCCTGGAGATATCTTTGCTTTTTTTGCCTCACTGGTTTGTGTGGTGGCCAGCATCTTGCTAGAGGGCTTTCTAATCCACTTGTACTAGAAGTGCAAACAAGAACTGCTACTGTGATACCATTTAAACAATTATCTTCACTTTTAAGGATGAAATTACATGACTAGGGTTTATTTGCCATAATGCCATGATGTAACTATCAAGACAGCGCATGACATTCATTAGGTCCAGCATTCACTTGCAGCGGTTTGAAAAGGATATAAGTATAAGTATATATACTCTTTTGATCCCGTGAGGGAAATTTGGTCTCTGCATTTATCCCAATCCGTGAATTAGTGAAACACACTCAGCACACAGTGAACACACAGTGAGGTGAAGCACACACTAATCCCGGCGCAGTGAGCTGCCTGCAACAACAGCGGTGCTCGGGGAGCAGTGAGGGGTTAGGTGCCTTGCTCAAGGGCACTTCAGCCGTGCCTACTGGTCGGGGTTCGAACCGGCAACCCTCCGGTTACAAGTCCGAAGCGCTAACCAGTAGGCCACGGCTACCCGTGTATATAGCTGAGAAGGAGAGGTAGCAGACAGGGAGGCCTGCTACCACAATGGCTGGGAGAAGTGGGGAAACAGAGAGAAGCAAGTGGGGATGACACTGAGCCCCAAACCCATCTCAAATGTGATGGTTGCTAAGCAACCTGACTCAAGCTTTGATAGGAAAAGGATGAGAGACAAAAGAAGTTAGCAGGATGAAACATGAGGGAGGGCTGAAAGGATTCATTCCCTTCTGTGACCATGTCAGAACTGTTGACCTTTATATTAGTTTTAAATACACACACACACACACACACACACACACACACACACACACACACAGTCTGTGATTATTCTTACAACTTCCTGCAGTTTCCATATAAAGTAACAATGGGGATAGATGATATGTAGGGGTGTCATCCAGCCAGGCTTTCATTACCACTACATCAGCCCAGACAAGATGATCAGGCCCTTTCTGTGAAGTAGAGGATTCTTGAATCACTCTGGAGGGGGTTATTTTATCATTTAATAATGACTGCATAGCAGTAAATTATTCTGCTTGTTACCCAGTTTTTGTTTTATAAATAAATCAATAATTTGACTGAGGATATTAATTTGAAATTATTTTATCACTCATGTAATAGCTTCCGCAGTAACTTAGTAGAACTTGCAATGTAGTAAGCTCTAGTCTCTGGCAACACTCTAATAGAGACATCCGCAGTGTTCAATCCAGTAACAGTACCATATCTTAAATGCCCAAATCAGCAAATCTAAACTGAGTTTTTCACACAGCTGCATGATACATAAGGGATGTGTATTATGGGATATTTGTTTCAGTTGTAAAGTACATTTTGTGTCACTTCATCAAATGCATTCTTAACCATCTCAGATTACCCTGGAATTGTTAATGAAAAGATCTATGACCCTATTGCACGTGTGCAAAATATTAGATGACTATGTCCATTAATTTTCATTTTGAAAATGGCTATTGAAGTGCACATCAATGTACTTTTTTCACACAGGTCTGTGAACATGCAGACTTCAAAGACAAATTAAAATCACTACTAGGTAGAGCTATTATGTGCCATAAACTGGGAATATAAAACACTAATTTATGATGTCAGCTTCAAAACTAACTTCAGCAATCTGAAAAATAAACTTCTTTCTTGTGGTTCAATTTGTCATTTTGATACATTTTTTCAAGGGTCAATGACGTGACGCTCATTTTTTGTGTACATATGGGTTACATACATTTAAAATTGTTAAAATTTGAAAATAATTTGACAAATTATTTTCAAATATCATTTTCATCAAACCCTAATCTTAAAGTTTTGGATTTATTTAATTTTGAAAGAGTATTAACTGAATTTGGGTAAAATTGTCAACACGGTGCTGCTATGAGTCAAGGTTAGCAACTCTCTTAAAGTAGCATAATAGTGTTTTTAGGCCATGTCCAGGCAAGCTTAGGTTACATGTCAAATGGTATGACCTTTTAAAAATGTTTATAAATCATAATAATCATAAAATATTCAATTTAATGTAAAAACTGTGTTTGAATATTCACATAAAGGTGAAGTGTGTACATAGTTGTCCATAATAATGCCTGCAAATTTTGCTTTTAAATAGAAATGTCAAATGGTGTAACCGGTTACACCAATTGACTCTTTTCTGTTTGAGACCAGTTTGATCAGATTCAGGGCCAAGAGTATGTAATCTTAGTTGCCAATTATATTATTTTTATAATTTAAATAGTGACTAACTGTTTAGCATGAACAATAGCTTTAAAAGGGTTTAATTAGATTGCAATTTAAGCGATTTTTAAATGTCAAAGCTTTTCATTTTAAATTTAAACTTCCATAAAATTTTTTAAATATTTTATTATGATGTATGTAAACAGTATGTTCAAATTATAAATAAATAATATAAATACATTTATTATATATAAAATGTACCTCTTGTCCCCCAATGGATGCCACTTACAGTACAAGCAAGAAAAACTTGTCTCGCCACAGAGTGCATGTAAACGCAGATCCTGCTGTTGGTTGGTTGTTAAGAAATTATCATACCCACTCTTTCACTCACTCTTATTCTCTCTCACACACACTTTGGGCCCTAATTTAGCAATATAAAATGCATGGTCACTAGCAAATAGCGTAAATACATTTAGGGGTTTGTCCAGTCCACATTCGGGGTGGTTTTGTTATCAAACGTCAGGTGCCTGGCGCAAAAAGGTGGCTCTTATGTTTTTTAATCAGTCATGGGTGTGTTTTGGGCTTAACATCCTTTAAACCAATGAGGAGGACATATGTCATTCCCTTTAACAGCAAGCAGGGCAACTTCAAACAGCGCATCAGTATTTTGATAGTCAGCGGTGTATTTTAAGGAATCTGCACAAGGAAGACCGTATAGAACAGGTATTCCACTAAGCCATTCTTTACTAATACCGAGTAGAGTATAGGCTACACACATCTGCACTTGTCTATTAATTGAACATATTCACATATAAGTGAAACTAACCTCACTGTGGTGTCATAGTCAACGACAAAACAGTTATACACAGTTAGTTACTTTCAATATTGACTGACAATGGGTTACCAGCAAAAACATAGCCTGAAAAAAGCAAAACTTCCCCCTATGTTCGAATGACTGAATAAATATCCTAAGGACATTTATTCTGCAGAGGAATTGCTGCTTACATCTCGTGACAGTGCGTCTTCAGCTGTGTTTCATACAGTATGCGCCTTTTGCTATAGACCAGGCTTTTCTTGGTCAGTGGCGTAATGCTTTTTAGACGGTATAAGATAGCGATTTTTAGATCATGTGCCAGACCACACCTTATGTCGGTAATTGCCACACCACTGGGCGCATTATTTAATAAAAGTGAAGTGTAAGATAGGAAAAAACTTTGCGTCAGAATAATAAAACGCTTTGTGCCAGGTTTTGCATCGCGAAAATAGGGCCCTTTATCTCACTCTCTTTGAAAATAATGGGTATAGACTGAAATTGTATGAGAACTGAATTGAAATCAAATAGAACACAAGTTTCTTCATTGATGTTATGAAATGATATTTGATATGGAATATGATGAATGACATGAATACATATCAAAATATGCAATTCAGTTTACTTGAGGCCTATTTTCTGTGTCAATTTCTTGTCCTATTGCTATAAACGTTTTATGGTCAATTGGTGTAACCGATTTATGTCAATTGGTGTAACCAGTATTTTGTCTAAAATACTAATAATGTACAAAAAAATTAATATGGATAATGATTTAATACTCTACTTTACTGTAATAATGGTTTAAACCATTTTTACTCAAATGGTCAAAGAATAGACAGAAAACAAGATGTTTACAGCATATGGTCTTGCTCTATAATAAATAAATATAATAAAACATATTCTCATAGGATATTACAAAATAAACTAATAATTTCATGAGAGCAATTGTATGAACTCTAGGAGGTGTGAAATATTAGATATTTGTAATTTTTGCGGTTACACCATTTGACAATTTAACAGGCTGTTAGTTCTATCTTTTGTTAAAAAATAGCATACACGTCATATTAAATAATATGAATACAACAGAAATACAAAGTATACACTTTAGCAAACCTCAGGCATGTTTTGTTTTAAAGGTTTAAACATAGTTTTATTTTTCTCATCTTACCAACACGTATCTGTCACTGACCTGTCTTGTGAAATGTATAGTTTTAACAAGTAGCCTAGAATGCACAGATTTAGCCTACACATTTTAAAGGTAGCATGTAGGCTAACACGGGGTGTCCACGGTTCTGGTGTGCTCACTGCTTTGCACGATTACATTATTTTTTTGTGGATACCAACAAGGTGTCGTTGATGGTTTGCTAAAGCATCATTTGATTTAGGATGGCAGCACAGCTGTTTGAGCAGCTCTGGTGCATCAAGAAGTTAGGCAAGGCTCAATATTATGCTAATCAATCTAGCAAATTTGATGCAATTATCCAATGAAAGTATTATGTTTCATAAACAGGGTGGTCTGGGTGAGAAATGCCCGTAAGAGGCAAAGGAAGGCAAAGCGTTTGCAGGTGGAATCTCTGCAGAACACTCCACATGCACAAACCACAATTTCAAGCACCGCAGTTTCAATTTATACCAGACAAGAATGGCTATCAGAATCAGCTTTATTGGCCATGTTTGAGTAAACAAACAAGAAATTTGACTCGGTTAATCTTTGCTATCAAAGTACAACACTCACTTAGCATAAGAATAAAATAAAAAAAAACATAAAAGAATAAAAACAGAACAGTAAGAATAGAATGGAGAGCAGTAGAATATGGCTATGTATAAGTATAAATACATTTGCATAGTACATTTGCAATAAATAGAACACAATGGGGGGAAATCCTTGTTGTCCCTGTCAAGGTTGCCATGGTCGTGGATACCTCAACAGGCACAGGCAAGATACAATATACAATTGAAGAGAGGGTAGAAATAGTGCAATATCAGTATAGACTGAGAGTTAAGATTTAAATATAAATATAGTGCAAGGCAGTTCAGTGCAATGGCAATGATATCCTTAACAATTAATTATTGAAGCTAATCGGTTGTTAAGTCGTGATGCAATAATGTGCCGATAATTCTTGCTCTGGGTCCAGCTGGTTCTAGAGTCGCTCATTCTTTCCCATAGACAGCAAAATAACATTTTTTGGTTACACTTTACTTGACAGTATCAAGATAAGAGTGACATGACACTGTCATGAATGTGTCATAAACAAGTCATAAGTGTTTATGACATAACGTGACATTTGTTTTTTGTCATAACAAATTAGTGTTATGGTTAGGGTTAGGGTTCATGTGTCATGACAGTGTCATATATTCATGACAGTGTCATGTCACTCTTATGTCGATACTGTCAAGTTTTTCTGTTATTCAGAGTAGCCTAGGCTAGCAAATAAGAAAATTGTCATTTGACTACTCATTTGCTAACCAAACCAACCTAACAAAATCATATTTTCTGCGGAGGTTTGGATGTTACCTTTGATTATGTTTTTTGACCCTCACAAAGACAAAGGTGATGGTGACAAGGTTTACAGGCTATGAAAAAAAACGGCTGGCTGTGCAAGTAAATGTTTTTAGATGAAAAAGCTGTTAGGCCCGTGACGTCAGACTTAAACAAACTCAAATTCAACATGTCTCTCTATATAATTGTACCACTGTGGCTCTGAAGGAAACCTTCATATATGGTTGCATATAAGGTTGCATATATGCACTAAAAGCTTACACATGTACTACCTTTCCTTGCATATGTACATGAAATGTTTGCACACACACCACTTTTTCTTCCACATGTAAATGAAAAGCTTGCACATAAACCAATTTTGTTTTGCACACATCCCCGTCTAAAGCTCACACACATACTACTTTTACTTTGCATATACAACACTTTCGTCTTGCACATCCACGTAAAATGCACGCACATCAGTCTCATATTAAATTTCATCGCCAATGGTAGTGCAGCTAGCTTGATTTTGCCTGAATAGTTACACAAAATTGTGCTCCCAGATTTGGAGAAATATTTGCAAAGACAAATAGTCTCTTTCTCACTTTCTCTCTCACTCTTTGCACACACCACTCCCCTGTCTGCCTCTCTCTTGCACCAGTCCTGGTCTTTCTCTGCTGTCTGTCCATCAGAAAGCTCATTATTGGTGGCTTTGTTTACATTCCTATGTCTCATTAGCAGCCTTCCTCAGACGCTCAGGACGTCATTTCTGAACTTCTGCACCAATTTGTCTGCCTCCTTTTCTCTCTATCTCTCTCTCCCTCCCTCTCTCTGTCTTTCTCTCTCTCCTCTCCCTCTCTCTGTAGTGAAACACATTTCCCATGTCCCAATAAGGCTAGCCGTCAGTAGACAAAATGAATGCAGACCAGGCGTCAGGGGTGAAAATGAGATATATGTATTTTAAAATGATGTCTTCCACAATGGTCTTTTACGATTAACCATGTCAGACTAGGCGATCAGAGAACCATACATTTTTGCCGCATCTTGGTCGGGAGATCGGCCACATTACAAGACCATCTAGCCTATTGTACTCGTTGTGTGTCACCATAGCGACAGTGTCAACACGGGAGTCGTATTTTTTACAGTCTATAGTCGTAGGCCTAGGAGAATCCCCAAAAATTCTGACATGCTAGACATTTGGTCGTGGAACGTCATTACAAGACGCGTTTCGCCTTCGTCATTGTTCCTGACTTTTTATATTCAGGCACGACACTGGAAATTTGACGGTTATGACAAAATCGTGGCAAAATCGGGCTGAAACTGTGTAATCCGCACAGGCCATTAAATGCTCTTGATACAATCTTTGCCTTTTTGATCCAGTGTATGGTGCCAATATTAGAAAATCTTCATGTGTCAGAGTCTGGTATCAGGATGGAAAGGCCTCAGGTCTGGGGAAAACCTCTGTCAATTTTATGGAAATGTCAGGTCTCTGACATCAGCTGAAAAGGTGTCATGTGTCAGGCTAACGCTAACGTTAGCTGTTTTTTCAGGCCCTTTATAGCCTACACATAAGGGCATGGCAATAGGGGAGGGGCAGAATAATTGTATAATTCAGCTAGCTATCAACATTCTGCTCTATCTGAGGCTCAAAACAATTCAAAACAATTATCTAATTAATGACATACTCTGTGATTAATTAATCTAAATTAATTGCATGCATCAATTTTTGCTGTGAACATATTTTAAAAGTGTTTTAATTAAAATTCATTTTGGCAGATGAGTGAATCAATGACATTTGGCAATGCCATTTTATTCTTGTTTTCACTACTAGGTGCAGGCATCAACATAGTCCCTAGTGTCCCTAGTAACCAACAGAAGATATAGTATTTTGTGTATTTGTGGAACATGGAAAAATCAAAGCCTAGTTAGAAGTGACTTGTTGAATTGATTGTTGCTATGAGAATTGCAAGAAATGAACAGGAAGAGTCTCTTTGTGTTGATAAGGAGATGTTTGATTTAACCATTACAGGTGAATTGACTTAAAAGCTGTAGTGCACTTGTGCCATTAACAGCAGGGTGTATTTCCCATAAAATGTATTTCATTAATAGAGATGAATGATCCAAGTTGGACTTAAAGTATGATATTAATTATGTGAGTCATAACCAAGGGCAAAGGTGTCCTTGAATTGGCAGTGCATTAAAATGGGAAATGTAGTTGGATAGATTGATAAAGATGCGATGCCTTGAGTGTTGAGGTTGCCGACAATACACCATAATGTGATGTAATTTCATTTTGATATGATAGTCACCGTTATCCAATGCA
Organism: Alosa sapidissima; assembly: GCF_018492685.1. Taxonomy (NCBI): domain Eukaryota; kingdom Metazoa; phylum Chordata; class Actinopteri; order Clupeiformes; family Clupeidae; genus Alosa; species Alosa sapidissima. Next base: position 2,896,215 of record NC_055976.1, read on the forward strand.
TATTCATGTAATGATGCGGTAATGATCTAACTCAAAGTAATTCAACTTATTAAGAACTTAATAAGAACCGCTCTGAATCTATACGCCTGACCTGTAATGCTTTGATAGGTTCCACTCGTGAAATAGACACCAGATTACTAATACTCCTCTCTGCCTTCACAGGTGAATGAAATTTACCACGACGATTCTCTTGGGGCCCAGATCAACGTGGTTCTGGTCCGTATCATCATGCTGGGGCCTGAGAAGGTAAAGCACAAGTCTTATAACACCCTCAAATTCATTTTGTTGATATATGGTCACGTGAAGGACTGCTGGTCACAGTGTTTTTCCACTAACTGCAGGCTGCCATCCCAGAAATGTATACAACTTTTACACTTGGACATCAGTAAAAACATACTGGTATCTGAAATATATTACTGTAGTTAGCATGCTACCTAACTTTGTTATACTGACATTTTGGTCACTGCCACTAGGTGTATTGGCGTTGAACTAGTTCTCTTGTCTTAGAGAAGAATGATGTAATGCCACTGTAAGCATGTTTGTGTGGGTGCGTTCCTTGGTGGCTAAAACCTTTAACAGAACAACAGCCCTGTTGTGATGTGCTTTCCCACTGTGGAACACAAACTAACAGAAGTGGAGATAATAACACCTTTTTTGTCAGGATTCAAAATCCATCTCTATTTCATCCGTCACATAATGAAGGATTGCGGAATTCAATTACAGAAAAATGAATCTCATGGTTCAGCAGATAGAATCTCATATATTTTTTATATACTGTATATAAAATGATGAACTAAGTAACACATTTACCTGTGCTAAAGTCTGCTTGGTGACTGCATAGGTGCGTGTGTGTGTGTGTACATGCATGCCCACATTCAAATATGCACAAGTATGTTGTGCTGTTTTGGGTACGAGCAGCTGTTCTATAGCTGACATCTGGTGTGCTTGTGAGTGGTTGTTGCATATCATGTGCATAACTAACACAGAGAGATGTTGACCTGACAGTAGCCACAGGTTATAGTGCATGTGACTTTTTTCTCTATTGTTATTCATTATTAGTGAATAGATAGTGTTTTATACCCAGGATACATTTTGCAGGTAAGGAAATGTTAGTGGTAACATCTTTTCCAGTGTAGTTGTTTAAGGTTAATGCAAATATGTTAGTACGCAAACATGTTGAAGGCCTTGCTTGCATATAGTACACAAAGAAAGTGTTAAAATAAATAGTTAACCGCTCAGTTGATCAAAAGTACCTCCCATGGTTCCTCCTAGGTAAATTAATGAGCATATCCCCTGTAGGTTTGACAGTGAATAAACGGTGGAAGTACACACACATCCACACTCACAAACACACTCCCTGACTGCGAAGTTACCTTTCCCCTCTCTCTGCCATCCTCCACCCCCCTGACGTGTGAAGCTTAGCGAGGCCTAGGGCATGTTATTCCGCTGGACTGAGCAAAAATGAGCAAAAGGGGGAACTAAAAGCATGGCATTCCCAGGGGAGTGTTTTCAAAGTCGCACGCCTTCACAGTTCAGCACCAAAGCACACAGAACGCTGATGTTATGCAATCAGCTCTCTCCCCCCACAAGGGACGTAGCAAGGCATTCTGGGAAGTTCAGAGAGGATAAACAATCAATGATGGCCCTCCCTCATTCATAAACACTACTCTATGAATATCTGCCTCTTTCCTGACAACTTCACTTCATCTCTCTCCATCTCTGGATCCTCTTACTTTCCCGTTCGCTTCTCTCTTGACACCTTGCCCTTGACAGATATTACACAAGTACCTACTCTATCGTGTCTCTCATCTAAACTCCCAAAGTCAGGCCAGCTCAGGTACCACTACTGCTACCATTGATAATTATTTTCATCATCATCCATCATCCAGCGTTTCCCTCAACTCAGTTTCCTATGAACATCACAGCCTTGAGGTTCAAAGGCAGACATTTCAGTGTTTCACATCTGATTGTGTTAAATATTCAAATACAATTTTCAAACAGGCAACAGGGAAGGTTTATTTGCTTCCTTCTTGAAGCATTTTATATGTGATAATCGTACTGAAATATGTGTTAGACAGTGTTAAAAGTGTTTTGCTGCCTCAAATAAAACATGTATCTCTTTGTAAACCCAAACATCATTCACTCCTTATCCAAGTAGCTGCTATAGCTTTATGTACACTTTATATCTGCACTCATATGACAATAGACACGCACGCACACACACTAATGCACACACACACACACGCACACACACACACACAAACACACACACACACACACACATACAAACACACAAATCACAAACACACACACACACACACACACACACACACACACACACATATACACACACACACATACACATACACACACACACACACACACACACACCCACACACACACACACACATATACACACACAAACGGACACAAAGACGCCTGTATCCCTTGACCGTGAGTTAGTGGCAACATTCCTCTTTTTTAGCTGAGCTGGGCAGATGGAGTCAGCCACACTGATTTGTGGGTAATGTCCCCTCTCCACTGCCCCCCACCCCCACTGGCCCTTCCCCTGACACAAGACGATTAAGGCCAAACGCCCTGTACCAACCTGTCAGCCGTGTCACCCCCCTGGGGTGCAGGTGTCTCTCTTGCGCTCGCTCACACACATGCACTCTCAAACACGTGCACACACAAACACAGATGTGCATACACGTGCACACACACACACACACACACACACACACACACACTCCTGATCAGCATGCAGCCTGGCCAGCAAACTCCTGCTCAGCCGAGCTGGCGGGCTGTCCATCATCCCCAATTACTGTGGCAACGGTTGCTGGCGGCAGCACGCTACTGATCTGCTGTGTGACTCTGAACACCCAGGAGCACACTCGCTACATCACCCTGGCCACACCCATCTGGGAAGAGATGGAGGTGGAGGGGTTTGCACAGCACTGTAGGGGCCAGATCCCACTATAGACATGGAGCCATCTCTCTCTCTCTGTCTGTTTCTCTGGCTCTCTCCATGCAAATGTGTGTTCATGCTGGAAGTAGACGTGGAGGGATGATAAGGACTCAGTGCACTGAGAGCAGACATGTCTTTTGTTATGTAATTATCATTGTTTTAAAGGCCTGCAACCTGCCGGGAGGATACCTGATAACAAAAACTATTTAGTCTAAAATCTACCATATGCCACTCTTTTTGAGGTCAGATAGGCATCATGGAATCTTTTTCTTATTAGTGTTTGTAGTGTGTGTGTGTGTGTGTGTGTGTGTGTGTGGTTGTGTGTGTGTGTGTGGTTGTGTGTGTGTGTGTGTGTGTGTGTGTGTGTGTGGTTGTGTGTGGTTGTGTGTGTGTGTGTGTGTGTGTGTGTGTGTGTGTGTGTGGTGCATGTGGAATATCCAACACATCCTAGATCCTGTCTTTATGGGTGTGTACCTCACCTACATTCTGGCCCCTGTGTGACCAGGGGGGGTTGCGTGCTTATCTGATTGTCACAGCAAGTGCCCCCCCTACTGGCCCAGAGTGAAAGCTGCAATGAACAGCTGTGTCTCAAGAGTGGAAGGAGACTCGGGTCCTGAGTGTGGATAAGCCCAACTGCAAAAAGACCATTCTGTCCAATGGATTTAAATAACGATGCAAGTACATATGCCACACAGCCATTACTCATAAATCTTTATCAAATCATACTGTAAATTACTTAAAGTCATCTGGTCATAGTTCTGCAGTGTGTGCAGGTATCTGGTCAGATCTTCATCTGTAAACTGCAGTCCCTTTTTCAGCAAATTCAAACTAATGTTCTAATGAAAGTCTAATCATGAATGATTGGTGATCAGAAGATTGACTGTTGAGTTGATGCTGAAATCAGGTTCATTTGCTTTTTGGCTGACAGAAGCTAATCCGAGAGCCAGGAGAAGGTCTGTGAAGAATATGCATTCTGACTCTCTCTCTCTCTCTCTCTCTCTCTCTCTCTCTCTCTCTCTCTCTCTTTCTTTCTTTCTTTCTTTCTTTCTTTCTCTCTCTTTCTCTCTTTGTGTTCTTTCCCTTTCCAGTCTGCACAGCTGATAGTAAAAGGAAATCCATCAATGAGTCTGCAGAACGTGTGCCGCTGGGCATTCCTACAGCAGAAGAGCAGCACAGATGACACGGAGTACCACGACCATGCCATCTTCCTTACACGCCAAGAGTTTGGCCCCACGGGCATGCAGGGTACTGCACATGAATGAATTCAAATATGCATCTTGTCACTCTCACACACACGCACACACACACACACACATTCTTACTCAGACACATACTATCATTTGTGCCAAGTCTTAAAACAGTTCCGGAACACCCAGAGCAAATTATGGCTTTAGATGCCAGCAACCTAATTAGCAGGAGAGAGAACAGTGACAGAAATATTTCAGTATTGAATCTTTGTTTACACATTGTATAAAACCCTAGTCAAACTGGGCTATTACATACACTTGATCTGTACCGCTAAATACATGAAATCCCCGCTTTGTGATTGGTTGACAGGTTATGCCCCTGTGACAGGCATGTGTCACCCAGTGCGGAGCTGCACTCTGAACCATGAAGACGGCTTCTCCTCCGCGTTTGTGGTGGCCCATGAGACTGGACATGTGTGAGCATAATGCACTGTGTGTGTGTGTGTGTGTGTGTGTGTGTGTGCGTGTGTGTGTCTGTCTGTGTGTGTGTGTGTGTGTGTGTGTGTGTGTCTGTCTGTCTGTGTGTGTGTGTGTGTGTGTGTGTGTGTGTGTGTGTGTGTGTGTGTGTGTATGTGTGTGTGTGTGTGAAAGATAGGGTGCATGCTAATGCATGTTATGTTGCTTGTGCATGTTTTGTGTCAAGGAAGGTGTGTCTTGGTCTACTCTATGTGCATACGATACGTGCGTGTGCATGTCTTGTTGCTTGGGTGCGTGTCTCATGTGTTTGTGTTGTGTTACTGTCTGCCTGCGTGTGCTCAGTGATGTGCTGTGTGATTGTGTCCTGTGTGTGCAGGCTGGGGATGGAGCACGATGGCCAGGGGAACCGCTGCGGTGACGAGGTGCCTTTGGGCAGCATCATGGCCCCTCTGGTGCAGGCCGCCTTCCATCGCTTCCAGTGGTCCCGCTGCAGCAAGCACGAGCTGAACCGCTACCTGCAGTGAGTCCTAGTCTCATACTGTCCACGCACACACACACACACGCACACACACACACACACACACACACACACACACACACAGACACACACACACACACACACACACACACACACACATACACACACACACACACACACACACACACACACACACACACATATGCACACGCACACACACACACACACACACACACGCACACACACACACACACACACACACACACACACACACACAGACACACACAGACACACACACACACACACACACACATACACATACGCACACACACACACACACACACACATACGCACACGCACACACACACACACACACACACACACGCATACGCATACATACACACACACATACACACACACACACACACACACACACACACACACACACACACACACACATAACCATGCATTCAATTGCTGCACATGGGCCAGATATACAACGCTTGTTCAAAGCATCTCATTTCATATTGTTGCTACTGAATCATGTCAGTCAAGCCCACCACACACCTTGTCATCTTGTCCCCTAACTGCCTCTCTACCTCAGCTCGTATGACTGTCTCCGTGACGACCCATTCAACCATGAGTGGCCATCGATTCCATCCCTGCCTGGTTTACATTACTCCATGAACCAGCAGTGCCGCTTTGACTTTGGAGCCGGCTACATGATGTGCACAGCGGTAAGTCTTGACTCAGTATTTACATTACATTACATTACATTACATTACATTACATTTATTAATTCAGCACACACATTTATCCAAAGCCACTTACAGCTAGAGAATAACATTTAAGCATTTTTACAATTAAGCTACAAAGCTACAGCTACAGCAATAGAATAGCATTTAAGCTACAGTGCAGAGGGGACTATAGCTACTGTAGGAGTCACCACTGCATCTGTCAACACTACTACTAGAGGATAGGAGCACCTACATAAGTACTAGACAAGGTATGGAGGAGGAGAAGTGGTAGAAGAGGAGGTAGTGGGGGAAGAGAGGGAAGTGGAGAGGAAGGAGGTAGAGAAGGGAAGAGGAGAGGAAGGAGGTAGAGAAGGGAAGAGAGGGAAGAGGAGAGGAAGGAGGTAGAGAAGGGAAGAGAGTGGTAAGTGTGTCAGGTGTATGAGGTCAGAGGCACTAGGAGAGCAGGTATTCTTGGAAGAGTTGTGTCTTCAAGAGTTTTTTGAAGACAGAGAGGGACGCCCCTGCTCTGATGGGACTTTTACGCTTAGCTGAAGCCCCTCCTGGTGGTCAGTTGGCATCCAAACACACCAAGACGACTCACAAGACTGCTACGACTCCACCAGTGTGGACAGTAGGAGAACTCAGACTTAAGTCGTCTGTAAAGGAGGCAATGAAGGGAGATTAAGTGAGAGTAAGCGTGTGCTAAAGTCAGTGTGTATTCAGACTGCACATCCAAATGTCTACATGGCTTTTGTCTCCATACATCCGGTGGACATACAGTATCTGTGTGCCCTACACTGAGGTCTGTTTGAGACTCAAAGGAGCAGGAAATCTACAGAACTTACAAAGAGTAAACCAATATGAACTGGAAGTGCAAAAAGTCTTATCAAAATATTTACTGCATGAGAGCACAAGTGCATATAATGCAGCCAATTATCTTCACAGGAAGTTTAAGCCTCATACCTCATGAAATGAATACCTCATACCATGGTTTTTATAAACAGTTGTATCCCTACAATCCATCTAAATAAGTTGAAATGTGTAGTTGAAAGTGGAGAAAACGTTATTGGACATTTTCCATTTGACATTTTGATGCAATTTGAAAATCTTCAGAAATGATGTATAATTGAAAGCAGGACAAGTAGATGCTAGTTTGGAATGTAAGGAATAATTTGACAAAATAATGAATGAATGAATGAATAATGTAAATACCGGTACATGTTTTCCTCAGCATACACCTAGCATTACAGTCTTTGTAAAATTGCCACTTTCCATTAGAAAATATCAGTTTCATTTTTAAATCTGCACTTGTAAGTAGGGCAAACACAGTGTTCATTGTCATAAGATACATGGTTAGTTGTGGTGAGATGGCAAAGCTTAGTTTGATCTTTTTCTCCAAAGCATCTTACAGTACAATGAAGAATACAGTACATTCTATACATTGCCTGGGAAATCCCGACTTAATCTACAGTGACAATAACTAAACCTCTCTGGACATTGATTTGTGTATTGATTGTTTTAGCACACAATACCATTCATTACAGTAACAATGAGGTAATTTACAGAAATTGGTCCTTTTGAAGTTTCACTGTGAACTTTCCCTCATTTACAGGATGTCACAGAACAGTATTGAATAACTAAGTATTTGAATACACTATTTAAATAACAATTAACTCAAAACATCAGTAAACACAATTAAAATCCATAGAGGATCCACCCATACTTAATTATATAGACCAATATCAAATAAGTATAAATAGCAGTTGTCACAGTATTATTTAGAGATGATAAAGGTTAGGCAAAGTGCACAGTCCAGACTAGCTGTAGCCACTGCTACACTGCACTGTATTCACCTGTCCACCCATTCCCATAGCTGCAAAAGGTGGGACAGTCAGGAAACCAGGTAAGGTTATCCCCTTCGTAGAGCCATGCGGTCACATCTTTCTTCCCCACTTAGTCCAATCTGGTACCATTGGTTGTTATTATTTCTTCAAATAACAGTATATTTTTCATATTTTTCTTTTAAAACCATTGTCACATTATAGACATTTGTTCTGCAGGAGGCTTAAAGCTAACTCTACATTCAGGCAGATATCTCTCAGGCATTATTTAGTTGCCTTTCTGCCCCTGTATTGTCTTCAGCATATAGTTACAGTAGTGTCCTTACCCAAAAGGCAAGACATTTTGACTGGCTATTGGAGGGATCCCAGTCACTCTGACCATTAGAGACTGAACTGCTGATACTGTGGCCAGGTAGTTGCCGGACATCCTTCATGCCAAGATACACTGTAGATCCTGAATGAGCATCTTTGAAAGTGCACAGACTGACTTTGGAGTTAGGCTTCCTGCAGGTCAGTGTGTTGGCTTTTCTGACCTGACATCCTGTAAAACAGGCAGTGGCACTTTGACCTCCGACCCCTGCAGCACACACTCCCTTAGCAGCTCATCTCACACAGGGAGCCCTGATGGTCAAGTTTACAGAGGGAGACAGAGGACACCACTGCCCACCAGTGAATGACTCAGTCTGAGTTATTTACAATCTCAGCATTATGGGCTGAAATTGACATGAACAACAATGTTAAGACCTCCTGTGTGTGGCTCACAGTCCCAGAGTCACAAGTGTCAAGAAAGGCACCATCTTTAAACTTTCCACCTTTGCGTTCATGTGTTCTCCTTGCTCATCATCATGCCAGGGCCACCAATGAGAACCTTTTCTTCATGTTTTATGTTTAGTTTGGGAGTATCTTGATTTTGGTTGTTTTTTGCATGTAGTGGCATTCTGTCTCCTGTTTGTATCTATACACTGTGAAGATTTGTTTTTTCCTGTTGTGCTTGAAGGTTTGAAGGCGGCACCAGGTGTATCACTGTGGTTCATTGTGGTTTTCTATTGTGATCTTGTACCTGTACATTGTCCAGTCCAGTCCAGTCAATCTCTCGTATGTGGATTGTTGATAATGTGTCTGTTGTGCAACTGTACTCTCCATTTTACTCTACAGGAGAGTTGAGTTGAGACTTGAGTAAAATCTCTTCATGCCAGGGTTTGTTGGGGAGTGTGTTTCTCTCTATGGAAACACAGATGCTGTAAGAATTTATTAGAGTGATGTTTGTGTGTGTGTGTGTGTGTGTGGTTGTGTCTGAGTAACATAAATAGCATTTGAATTCTGAGTGTTGATGAGAGTAAGTGTCTACTTGATGTATTACTGGGCTGAAAGTGCTGTGGCTGGTTGACAGGTATACAGTATGCTATCGTATCCCTTGGCGCTGTTAGACACAGCTGAGCTAGCAGGGCATACTGTATGGAGCCACGGGAGTGACACTAGAAGGGAGTGAGGAAGCTCGTCTGTTTTGTTTTGTCCTCTTTAGTACCGGCCATTTGACCCGTGCAAACAACTGTGGTGCAGTCATCCTGACAACCCTTTCTTCTGCAAAACCAAAAAAGGCCCACCCATCGATGGGACGATGTGTGGAGATGGCTTGGTATACACACACACAAGCACATGGGCATGCAAGCACACGTATACATATATAAATATTATATTAGACACACAGTTTCTCTGCATTGGTCTGAGAATGTATTATTTGCATTTAGGTAGTGGTCCCAGTGTGACCAGTATGTCTGAGTGCTATTCGTGTGGTTTCCCCAACTGACTGTCCCTCTGTTGCTGTGTCCTGGTGCAGCACTGTTTTAAAGGCCACTGCGTGATGCTGAGCCCAGACCTCATCAGGCAGGATGGTCAGTGGAGCTCCTGGAGTCCATGGGGCCAGTGCTCGCGCTCCTGTGGGGGAGGTGTCCGCTTCCGCACGCGCCACTGCAACAATCCTCAGTGAGTGTGTGCGCTACATCCATATTGTGTATGTGATCATGTGGTGTATTTGGAGAGCATTATGAAGTGATGCCATTATTTAAGGGTACGCAGACATATCACCTGGAACAAGCAGGTTACTCATTTATTTGCCTCATGATTAGTACCATTTGAAAGACATACAGTTAATATGTTGTACTGTAGGTTCCTGTTGAGTTTCTGATGCACTTTAACACGTAATGTACTGTATGAGAAACATAATGCATGTTTGTTAGAGATCCTATATAATGCCATTTTCCCATGATATAATGCATCTTCTATGTGCATCTGTGTCATTATTATCACTGAGATCAGCTTGGTTTCCTAGTGCTAGTGTTGAACTGTCTTGTCTCTTTTTAGCCCTGCCAATGGTGGCCGCATGTGCGAGGGCCTGACGTATCAGTTTGAGCTGTGCAGCCGTGAGGAGTGCGAGGGGCCGTACCAGGACTTCAGGGAGAAGCAGTGCCTCATGTGGGCCTACACCCTCGACGACCAGAATGCCAAGCACCACTGGCTGCCTTACGAGCACAGAGACCGTAAGCACTGCCCAGGGCTGGGCTTCCCTCACGCTTTGGGTCGCGCTCAAGAACATTTCAACATGAATGTAAACTTGACTCTAACCTTCAATGGAATCTTAGTTCTCAAAACAAACTGGCCATGTTCTTACAACTACCCTTGTTTTGCACTCAAGATCCAAACATCACCCCATTCCTTTTCCCTGATGGGGTTTCTGTTTGGCAGCACATGAGCTTATGTATAACCTACTTCCCTCGGCCTGCCAATCTGTCTCATGTAATCAAAACAGCCAAAGCTGCATGCATCCCTGCATCCAACCCCCCCACTCCCCTCTCCCTCTCCTCCCCCTTTCTCTCGGCTCAGCCTCGCTCTGTGTTACCACCACAGTGAACCACGAGCAGCTGTTGTGAATCAAAGCACATGGAAATTCAATCGTTACAAAAATACCAATTTTCTATCCCACACTTTCCACACAGACTTCCTAAAACAGGGATTGTGTCATCCGAGGGAGTCTGATGCTATGCTGTAGTATTGCTGGGCCGATTGGCTGCTCCTCTGGGATGTATATGAAATCATCTTATTTGAGGCCAAACAAGCAAACTCACTTCTTCCCACAAGACTGCCACACCAGACTTCTTTATTGCTGCCTTCTTAAAAGACAACACGTGTTCAAAATTAAGTTAATGTCTGAATTACAGTTAGTGTCATGTTGTTTTGCTTTCCAAAATATTATCTGTATTTTGCTAAATGCTTTTATGACTGTGTGAGTGCACCACTAATGAAGTAGATCGGTTTGATTTGCTAAAGACAGCTTGGGATTTCTCCAGATCAGTTTTATTAATGCTTTGCTCTTTTATACCACATTTGCACAGGTTAACATTTTGATCAGGAAATGATCACTAACCAAGTAACGTAATATTATGTTGTTACAGACAACCATGAATGAGCATCCAATATGACTTGTTTTTATGAACAAAAGCAGGACCATTGTGTTACAGCATCCAACTTATTTCACTATTGTACAAACAAACAAGTGCCATTACTGTATCACTACTCAGTGCCACACATATGATAGTGTCTTTCTCTCACGCCAATAGAGCACCACCCCTGCCAGGCTCCTGCACAGCTGGTGGATGAGGTGGATTATTAATAGTGAGACTAAGGCTCCATCTGTTTGAACTTGTCTGTCTGAACCTGACATGTAACATGGATTAGCTCTTCATAGCAAATTCCTTTTTAATTGGAATGGAGGAACTGTCCTGAGATGGTGCGCCGGGTTACATGGTGGGGATGGACAGCTGAGTTGGCTGTAACAGCATAGTTCCACCATGACTCACTGTGAACACATCCCATCCAGTCCAATCCATTCCCTTGGATTAGACATTTGTTGACTCCAAATATGAAACACATTGCATGCGATTTGCCCTACTGAAAACATCTGCAACAAACTAAGCACGCAGTCCTTGCATTGTAGGTGGAAGGCTTTATTCTGAAAAAAACATGTCGTGTGGGTTAACAATTGTGTATTAAAGATTGAAGGAAAAAGGGTGCTGGGGCTTAACAATACACACAGGGCTCAACATGCCATCAGATGCAGTCACTTAGACCTCTGAGAACTGAAAAGGATTCTACTAGAGTCTCTCCCACCACAACACACTCCCACAGTCTCAGGAACAATAGCAGGGAACCTTGTGACTAGCATTACCAAACGCAGTTCAGTTACTGTGATACGATTTGCAAAAACATTTATGAACACCTGTGCTTGTACAAGACAGTTTACTGTACTGTATGCATCCGTCTTAGAAATGCTTTGGAATTCAGTATTGCTGTGTGTTTGTTTTTGTGTTCCTCCATTGTGGTGACCCTCAGCTAAGCAGCGCTGCCAGTTGCACTGCCAGTCCAAGGAGACGCGACACGTGGTCAGTATGAAGCCCATGGTGGAGGACGGAACACGCTGCTCTTACAAAGACCCCTACAGTGTGTGTGTGCGTGGCAGCTGTGAGGTGAGTGTGTTGCACAGAAGCAGAGTACTGTACGGAGTGCATATGTTCACACACTTGAGTGTGTTTGGACGTGTTGTGTCTGTGTGTGGGTTATTTTGCTGTTGGCACACTATATTTTTCCAGTAACTGGAAGCCACAGCCAGGGCACAACGACTCCCTCATGACTGCAGTTTAGAGTGATGCGCCATTAGCTGGCCTTGGCGTCCTGTTGCGCTGGAGCGGGGAAAAAAGCAGTTGTGTTTTTGTTTCATCACATTTCTGTCTTTTTATTTTGATGTAAGTGCTCAAAGCCACAACCTGTCTTCTTTAGCACGCACACCATCAGAACAGTCGCACACTCTTCCCCTCCCTCTCTCTCTCCCTTTCCATCTCTCTCTCTCTCTCTCTCTCTCTCTCTCTCTGTCTCCCTCACTTCCCTGCCTCCTCCCCTGCGTGTGACAGGCAGTGATTGTGTAGAATCCCAAACAGGGCAGAGGGTCAGGGGCTGGAGAGCCCAACTGACAGCCACGGGCTGAGGAGGGACTGTGACATGTGCAGACAGGCAGAGGGAGGGAGGGACAGACAGAGAGAGAGAGAGAGAGAGAGAGAGAGAGGAACATCTTGGGTTTAGCCAGCGATGGGCCAAATGCCAAAATACTGTAGCTCTTATGTCAGGATTGGAATGAGATTGCTCAAAATGCTAATTGTGTGTGTGTGTGCGCGTGTGTGCGTGTGTGTGCGTGTGTGTGTGTGTGGGTGTGTGTGTGTAGAAAGTGGGCTGTGATGGAGTGGTTGGCTCCATGCAACAAGAGGACAACTGTGGAGTGTGTGGGGGTGACAGCTCCAGCTGCCATGTCAGAAAGGACAACGTCACACACTACCCCAAGAAACCAGGTACTGACCTCCTGTACACCACACTAAATAAACACAGAGCTGCTCACACAGACCATGCATAGCATACATGTCATTCTCCATGAGCATATCCACAAGCACTACATCAGGCATGCTAAACTATAACATATCTTGACAATATAATGTTTAAGTTTTACAAATTGTTTTTTACTGAAAACACATATCGTGCTGTGGTGACTTTTTTTTATTTAGTAATTAACATATGTGCTAATTAGCATGAACTCAGTGCTCAGAAGGCCTCCAATAACTGAATGTTTCAAATCAGTACTGTTTGTGTATGTTCTTTTGGAAGTGCATTTAAATCCTGCAGATGAAAGACTCCTCAGTTTAATAGTTCACATGTTTTGGTTTTAGATGAAGTAATTGTAAACTCTGTGTCATTGACAGAACTCTGTGAGCATACTGGAACAGATTATATGTTTGTCTCTACGAGACTGATTCTGTTATGTATCATTTTAATGGCTTTTCTTTTGAAGTTACCTCCAAGACAAAACACGCCGCAAAGCAGAGCCACTGGAACTGACATAACCTAGTCAATGAACATTTAGAGATGAAGAGATCCCAAGCACACAAGTTCAGCATGAGAACTGCTGTTATGCCAAACAGAGAAGTTTACCATGATTGGTTGCTTTGTATTTTACAGGTCATCGTTTTTAGCACAAGACAATCTTATTATATGATGTTGAAACTGAAATCGTATTTCATATTTACAAATTATCCTTGATTGTTTTGATCAAGTGTGCTCATTGCTCTTGCAACAAACTCTTGCTAAATGTGGGCTTTGTAAACAAGAGTGTGTTCCTAGGGTTCTCATGTGTTGTGTTTGGCCATGCAGACACTCTTATGTGAGGAACATTGCAGACGTCCAGAGGAACTTGCATATTCCCACAACATTGCCAGATTTGTGACCAATATGCACCAGATGGTTTGTGCCACTTTGTAGGCAGGCTTTCTGAGGCCGCAACTAGACAACAGTTATGCAGTCATTTTAAGGAAAGTATCGCCATCTAGTGGTCTGAAGTGTAAGTCAAACCCAAAATTCAGTGGACATACAAATATAATACATAAAGCTCCACATGAAGAATAGTCTGCAAGTGAGAGTAAGTGTAAGAAAGCGAGAGCTGAGGGTTGGGGACAGCACCACAGGCCTTTAGCACTATCTCTGACAGCCCCCCAAGACCACACTGGTCTCCTCTCAGCCTTTTGGTAATTAGTCTCAGGTGTTCATGGATTGCCTAATGATGTATGTGGCAGGTTGGCAGCACATATGGTTGGCATGCTGGTTGCAGACTGTTTCAAGGTAGTGAGCAATGAACTGCAAGACCTCCGACCTAAACAAACCTCAGCATTCTCCAGTCTGATCTCAGATTTAAAGAAGCTTTGCAACGAGGCTTTCAAAAGAGGACTCAGAACAAACTCCTAGATTATTTATTGGACCTAGATAGAATTTTTATGTGTTTTGGATCAATAGTGCTGGTTTCGTTTTATATCACTGACAACTAAAACAAGTGCTCTGGATCTGTTCTCATTGTGGTTGCAGGTTACCTGAGAGTACTTGAAATCCCACGTGGGGCCAGACATCTACTCGTCCAAATCCCCAAGGGAGCCCCACATGCCTTAGGTACTGCAGGAGCTCTCATCTCATGCCACTTCCACTGATGCAAAGTACTGATTGTGTTGGTGCTTTTGTAATCTTACTTTACGAAAACTTGATGGAAAGACCTAAACCCAGACGGGCAACATAAATCACATGTCTAAGTGTAGCCAGTGGTATGCAATCGTGGTTTAGCAACTGCCAATGTGCACTCATGTATTCAATTCTCTACAGGAAGATATGTAACGCTTGCTGTATAACATGTATAATGTGTTTATAATGCAAGCTAAATGCAACAGTTGATTTATTTTTGTTGCCCTCTTTAGTGGTGAAGAACAAAGCAAATGGCCAGTTCTTCCTGAATGCAGACAGGAAATTCCCAGAATTCACTTCTGTGATTGAGAAGGGTGTGGAATGGGAGTATGAGAAGGACAAAGACAAAGAGACACTTCAGACTACTGGCCCTCTAAGACATGACACAGTCATTATGGTATTAAACACACCCTAATATGCATACACATTTAAACCTCACAATCATTCTCAAACCTCTCACTCACTCAATTAATTAATCAATTTCTCTACCTCAGATTCATACCAATGGTGAAACAAAAATCACCCTGTCCTACAAGTTCATCATCAAAAATGAGTCTCCCTCAGCCAACGAAAACAACATCCCTCTGGATGATGCTGTTTTATACAAGTGGGTGCTGGAAGGCTGGTCACCATGCAGCAAGCCGTGTGGAAGAGGTATGGAGCCGCACAATGGGAACTACGGCCCATACTAAACAGACCAGCAGTGTAGTGATGTCCTAGAGTTTGGGCAATTAAGTATGAACTGAAAGAATGTATTGCAAAGGTTTTGTCTCTTGTAGTTGGGACTTTACTCAGAGAATTTTTGGACGAACAATTAAGCCTGCCTTTGCTATTATTGTTGCCATAGATATTCCATTTTAAAAATATGTTCAATATGTGGTAGTGTGTTTTCACATATACAGTAGTACCTTTTAAGAGAACCAAACTCAGTCCACTAGAAGAGGACCAGAAAGAGGACCAAAAAACTTAGTTCATTTTGTATTCACGTTGTGAGTTCATTTGAAAGAGGACTCAGATCTCTTTCTGGTGCACTTCAGCTCTGATGGGACCTCAGTTTTCTTCATGTTTACACTATACCTTCTCTGCAGATCTCAGACCTTAGGCTACAGCTTTGGATTATGGGCTATGTAGTTGCTCTGGGTTATATTTTCATCATCATTAATTATCAGGTTGAAATAATTATCATAACCCATAATTGGTGTGTTATGATAATTCATTGTTTCATAAATACATTTCTTTTCCAATATATATATATATATATATATATATATATATGTTAATATATTTTCAGAATGAATTCTGAAATTCTGAATTCATTCTACTGTATAAATATAATATCCTCTTGAACTGTCAGTCAACACGCCAGCCAATCACACTTTCTAATTCAGTGGCAGGCCTGCCCCACCTGGTTACTGTTGCTATGTCCAACTTTAGCTCACGTCCAAAATGACAAGTGAACAGAAGCTTGTTAACTGCGCTGCACAGTCTCTAGTATGCTTGCCACATGCAAGAAGAGTTAGACAGAGAGATAATAACCTAGCTAGCAGATCATGAAAAATGGTGAGCAATGTAATCCAAAGTTTTCTGAATTCTACATTGTTAGTTTGAATGAACAGATATTCAGTCTAATTTTAACATTAGAACAAACTTGTTTAGCTGTAGCCAAATTAGCCTACAAATGTCTGTAGCCCTATCATGAGCCTAATGATAATATTGTTTCTTTTTATTATTATAATAGACGACATGCCTTCTCTTGGTAAGTCAAGTAGAACAAAATAGGCTAGCCTACAATGCAGAATGTGAAAGAGAACCCAGGGTGATTTGTGTTCACAATGCACAGATAATGCGAACCATGCCGTGGACTTTAAAGAGAACCGTGCCGAGACTAACTCCTGAGGTGGTCTCAGTTCGGTTCGCGTTAGAGGGGTTCGGTACAGTTGGCATGTTCACATATGCACATCTTTCTGAGTTCGTTTAGAGGCCTGAAAGGGACCAATGGTGAAAACACCCTTAGTCCTACAACGTGTTCCGTGAAATGTACAGGTAGGTGGAACACCTGCTAGGCATTGCTGCCGGTCGCACCTCCTCCAGTGCCAATGGTTCAGCTGCAGGGTCATCAGCCAGGAACCATCATTCACCAACGTTTCGCTCCTTTAATCCTGGAACGTCTCGTGGTGGTGGAGCAGCAACAGGGACGTCTCCCTGTCACCCCCTGCAGCTGATAGGTGTTTCCTCTGCTGGTTAGTTGTTCTTTCCCAGCTCTTATTTTTCCTCCTCAGCCAGAGCCAAAAGCTCCCCTTCTCCGCCTCCTCCACTAGCTCTTTGGTGGCCTTCTTCAGGTTCCCTCCTCCACTAGCTCTTTGGTGGCCTTCTTCAGGTTCCCTCTAGAGCATTGGTTCCCAAAGACTGGGTCGCGTCCCACAGGTGGGTCGTAGGAGATTTTATTTGGGTCACCAGCATAGCCTAGTGACAATTTATGTTGTGTAATACCCCTATCTTATACCTTATATAGCTTAGGAAAGCTAACAGCTTTCCGTTAGGATCTAGTTTATTAACTACCACAGTCACGAGTTGGTTGCTTCCCTCCTCTGCTAGCTCTTCGGTTGTGTTCTTCAGGTTCCCTCCTCTGCTAGCTCTTCGGTTGTGTTCTTCAGGTTCCCTCCTCCACTAGCTCTTCGGTTGTGTTCTTCAGGTTCCCTCCTCTGCTAGCTCTTCGGTTGTGTTCTTCAGGTTCCCTCCTCCGCTAGCTCTCTGGTTGCCTTCCTAGCCTCGGCATCCAGACTCCACTGGATAGATGGTGGTCTTCCAGCCAGCCTCCCGGCCCTCAGCAGCCAGCTCTGAGTACTTGACCTTCTTACGTTTGTAGACGGTTGTCCAGCTTCTCTGTCGGCCCTGCGACACGGCCTTGATCTTGTAGCGCTCTTCCTCCATTCTTGTCACCTCTGCCACCACCATCTCCTTCCTCTCTTTGTGGTTGGTCTTGCACCAGAACCGCGGCGCTTCTCCCCACCCTAGCCCTGCCGACAATCGCTTGATGTTGCAGGCGACTGACGGCTTGGTCGACCTCAGTTTGGGCATTCCACTTCCGGCCTATCAGAATCTTGGGGTTTGTGTTCCTTATAGCCTGGTCAGCGGAGTCTCTCCACTGGAGAACAAGCCTGGTCTTTTCCTGCTTTCAGCCCAAACGGATGGATTGAGGCCACAGCTGTTGGGTGTTGAGGCACCATGGCAGCCCCACCCACTTCTGATAAATGCGTTGGCTTCTCCATCCATCTTACTTGCGCTGGATGAGAGGATCTCACTCATTTTCAGTGGCCACATCACCCTCCTGTAGAGTGTGAATTGGTAGCACCAGACCTTGTACTTCCCTGGGAGTTGGCTCTGATCGATCTTTGCCAGGCCTTGTGAGAGCTGTTTCATCCCGGTTCCCCCCATCTGTTTGTCCATAAGCTCTGCCTTGTACTGCCTCCCCAGGCTTCTCATGGGTTGCTTCTATGTTTAACTAGAACTAGTCAGTGATCACATTTGATTTGACTAAAGCACCACCTAATGTTTAAAAGAAGCAATACCTCCTGCCAATGAGTGGATTTAATGCTTGGACATTCATGGTTCAAAGTGTAATACATTAGTACCAATCTAAAATAGCCTACACACTGCGACCACTTCATAGGAAAGGAGCTGTGGGATTGCCACAGCATACTGTCTTTCACTTTATATGACGGCAGAACATAATTCATTAATTGTAACCTAATAGCCTCCTAATAGCCTGCCATATTGTGTATGACATACACATATATGGTCTTTCTCCAGGAAAATGTTGAATTAGAAAATACACCTGACTAAATAAGCAACTTAAATTTGATTTTATATTAATATATCCACCATTATCATATCAGTGGCAACTAAGCTACATTAATTATCATTTATGTCTTGTATTTTAATATCCCATTTAAGTGTTGTGTTCTGACACCTGCTGCTGTGTTTTTGTGTGTTTTTTTGTTTTCCTCTGCGAAGGTCAGCAACATCCACTATATGCCTGTATGAAAACCACAGACTCGGTGAAGGTGGAAAATCGTCACTGTGCTCACATGAAGAAACCATCGACAGAGAGTAAATACTGCAACATGAAGGAGTGTCCACTACCCATGTAAGCTATGTGTGTTGGTGTATTAGTGGAGAGGTGGGAGGGAGGCTGATTGCACTAATAAGAGCCGTTCTATGTATGCATCTCTTTGAAATTATAGACCTAGACCTAAACTTGTAAGAATCATGACAAATGCGTACAACAGTGTAGTAGTACATACAGTATGTATATGGACCTATAAGAACTATTAAAGGTTATGATCAGGCTGTTGTCATTTGACAGAATATCATTTGAAATTTACACTGAATGTCACTCCCAGAAAATTTAGATAGAGCCCTCAGGGCCAGATGTACTAACGTGTATCTGTTTCGCAACGTGCACATAAAAACATGGCGAGGTATGTACAAACAGGCCACACTGAGGTAAAAGCGCACACTGCCTGTCACAGGAGCTGAGAATGACAATTTGCGCTTTTCAGTGTCATGCATATGCATTCAAAAGAGGGTCAGGGGAAAGTGGGAGTTTTGTGTTAAAAGATGGGAGGAGAAGAGTGAAATGCGCCTCATTAGGTATTCCCCTGTACGAAAACGGCCCATGAAAGTGCACGTCTGTTTTGCAGTGAAATATTTGTAAAAGCAGGTGTTAATCCAAATTGTGGTTAAATGTGTCAATAAGAGGAACTTTCAAAGACAACAGAATCGCTCACGTCATTCACTTACACTTTCCTTCTTGCTAGATTTGACCAATCTTCCATAGCCTATGTGCACAAGTAGATTGAGTAGAACTACTGATCTTCATTATCTCCCTGCTTGTTGACATCTTATCATGTATTGTATTATTTCATGATTGCTAAACGTTTGATTCATTTTAATGTTGTCATCAGTTAACTTCATTCAACTGCACTTGTGATTGAAGTATCCCGTTCAGTTGTGAACGTTCGCATATTACGGTAGGGGGTGGAGAAAGGCGCTGAATACCCGATGAACTCCAGTTTTGATAAATATCACGTAAACTGAAGAATAACAGCGTGCGCTTTCATGCGGGTTGGCCATGGTGTTGATAACGCTATGTTCGCAAATGTACGTACATCTTGCCCTCAGTCTTGGTCAAGTAATTCCTTTTTAATTACAGTGTCAACTGGCCTACAGGCCCAGCTACCAGTTGATCTGCCATTATTCTGGCGGGTGGGAGTTTTTCCTCATCCACATTCTGATCTCCTTCTGTAGCTGGGATGTTGGACCCTGGGAGCCATGCAGTGAGACCTGTGGGAAGCTGGGCTACAGGACCCGGACAGTCTCCTGCTACAAGCTCCTCGAAGATGGCACCAAGCGCAAGATTCGCAACAAATACTGCAATGACAACCGGCCAGATTCTCGCCAGCCCTGTAACAGACACCCCTGTCCACACTGGAAAGTTGGACCCTGGTCTGAGGTGTGTGTGTGTGTGTGTGTGTGTGTGTGTGTGTGTGTGTGTGTGTGTGTGTGTGTGTGTGTGTGTGTGTGTGTTGTGTGTGTGTGTGTGTGTGTGTGTTTCATGTTTGAAGCTCCTCTGTAAAAGGCGTTGGACAAATATGTCTGTATTTTGTGTGTATGCATGGGTGCATGTCTGTTTATACATGATTGTTTTATGGATGCATCTCTGAGTATATTGGTGTGTGTGTGTGTGTGTGTGTGTGTGTGTGTGTGTGTGTGTGTGTGTGTGTGATTACAGTGTTCTGTCACATGCGGTAGTGGGAGTCAAGAGCGGCAAGTGCAGTGTCGCAACCGTGCCACTACTATCACTGGATCATGCCTTGAGGACAGCAAGCCTGCGACGGTGCAGACGTGCCTGATGTCTCCCTGTCAGAGTGAGTGGATGCCACTGGGTATATCCACCCAGTTGTGTGCACTTACGCGTTTTACTATCCAGTCTCAGAAATGAAAACACCGGAAATACAGTGAAGTCTGAGGCTGAGCTCTGTCCCCTAGTGAAAAAGTGCCACATAGTGGGTGCCACGAAGATAATGATTAGATGTGTGTTGGAGTAACTGCTGTAAATTAGTACATTTTAGTGGTAACATAGTGTCAACACAGATTTGGTAGTTATGCAGCATCATATCTTTAGGAAACTATCTGAAATGAAATATTATTCAAGCAGTATTTGAAGGGATAGAGCACTGTTTCCTGTTGCTATATTGAGCTAACATAACCAGTGACTACCGTCTCCTTCTCTTCTCCAGGTAATTTCTTGATCCAGTGGCTGTCGAAGCCTAACACTCGCGACCCTGCCCCAAAGATTTCCTCAAGTAAAAAGTCTCTCCCCAGCTTGGCACTGGCCTTGCGCTGCATGCCCTCTCTCAGCTGGACCCTGCCCCTGTCCCTCTGCCTCTCTCTGCAGGGCAAGCTCCCCTGACCGGCCACGGTGGTGGGGTGCCACCTGACACTTCTCTTCTTTTCCCCCCTCCCCAGTCCTGGGGTGTGGTGTGTCTTCTCTCATGGAGGCTTGTGTCTGACCACAGGGGCTGAAGGCTGCAGACTCCTGTGCTGCTCTCCAGTGTTGCTCTCTCTCTCTCTCTCTCTCTCTCTCTCTCCTTCTCTATCACTGTTTCTCTCGCTCTCTCTTGACCTCTGAGGAGCTCTGTGTTGTGAAACACTGACCGGTCGGGGAAAAAAAAAACTCATTTCAAATGTCAAGGGGGAAAAAACGTGTTTCAAAAAAGTATACTGCAGTTTGATTGATAGCGAGAACAGGTGGTGAGTGAGTTCGTTTTTAGTATGGGAGAGAAGGAAGCGTTGTTATTGGGCACCCATCGTAAGCTGTTGGGTTGGCTTTGGTTTACACTCCTGTGATGGCAGCCATTTTGAAGTGCTGCCATCATCTTAAGGTGATATGGGGAAAAAGAATACAAAACCAAACAAAAAAGAATGAGGAAAGCTTTATTGTGAATGTGAACTCATCACAATGAGCGTTATCTTTGCTAAGTGCTCATTTCACTACATAAACAGACTATTGAAACACATAGGCACGTGCAAGATGTGAAAGAGTCTTTGTTGCTCAGCCCTTATAAATAAATAAATAAATAAAAAGGGTGCACTGCTGACATGCCATCCCTTGTGGCTGGCAGATGATGGTGGCGATGAGGTGATTAACATGTTTCATATTAAAACAGGGTCGAGGCTTTTCCACAAAAGATCTATATTACCATTCCACCTCATCCTCCATCCTCTCGACTGTTAAATACTGAATTTCAATAAATGCAGCTTATTTGTGCTTGCAAACTATAAACATATATATATATATATATATATATATATATATATATATATATATATATATATATATATATATATATATATATATATATATATATACACACACACACACACATAAATATATTTGTACTTATATATGAATATAAATCTATATGAGTCTATATGAACAATAATATAACAAATAATTCATTTTACCCTGAATAAGCTGTAGCTTATTTGCCTAACCCTTTGGACTGCTATTGATCGCTCAGATCCTTGACTGTTACGTGGATTTTTTATTGGTTTTACATGAATACAGAAGAAAATATTTAATTATGGAAAAGATGAAAAGTGTTAGGGGGATGTGGGTAGACTTCTATTATGCAGGACATGTTCAGCCAGTTGCCTCACTGTTGTTTCTGTTTCAAAAAGAGTGGGAGGACTTTGTTTCACTTTGATTTCCTGCCATACACATACACATCCATTGCACAGTGAGTTTGGGATGTATGTGTGTGAGTGTGTATCTGGTCAGTGTTTACCATTTTGTGTGTTTACATATGAGTGGGTGTGTACTTGTGTGTATGTCCATTTATGGGAGTGTGGTTTATATGCATATGTGTGCTAGTGTGTGTACATACATTTGTGTGCGTCTATTCCATATGTGTGGAGGAGGCGTGTGTGTGTGTGTGTGTGTGTGTGTGTGTGTGTGTGTGTGTGTGTGTGTGTGTGTGTGTGCATGCCTATACCCATGAGTGTGTTTGGGATGTGTACATGTTAAGTGAGATACTGGCAGACCTAGAAAACCAGAAAATGATATATGGCAAAATACCTCATAAACCTCATTGTTTTTTATTACGTGCACATGTGTTTTCTTTCTGAC
Organism: Alosa sapidissima; assembly: GCF_018492685.1. Classification (NCBI taxonomy): domain Eukaryota; kingdom Metazoa; phylum Chordata; class Actinopteri; order Clupeiformes; family Clupeidae; genus Alosa; species Alosa sapidissima. Next base: position 2,919,195 of record NC_055976.1, read on the forward strand.
ATTGAGCGCAAGAACAATGCCTTATATTGGATTGAATGTAAATGGCATTTATCTATAAGAGTGGTGGCTTTGCTCATACAGGTGTGTTTTATCACAGACAAAAAGAGGCAGCTTCAAACCCCCAAATTTACAACCAACACAATTTCCACAGCCAATACATATTTTAGATAATGGCGGACTAAAGTCCGAATATCAAGTATTAAATTAGCTAGAGCAAGAGTAAAAAAGGACACAGGGCGTCTCCTAAACACTTCAGATTTATCATTGTTTTGTGATCACATTTCAGCTGTGGTTATGTAGCGAGCTATCACAAGTCATGTGCCAGAAATGATTGGGGGAAAACTCAAAAAGAGGATAAAGCCAGATCTTGCAGTGTGATACTGTATATACCATTGGTGTTGACTGTATTTAATAACGTTCATGACTGTTAATTCCTTACTTATGAAACAATGATACTATTATCTACTATGGGTAACTGTTTTTGTGGCTTCACTGGCCTGCTGCGCCTGGTCGGCTAATGTGGGGATAAAACGTTTGGGGCAAATGTTCAGAAACATTCAGATGGACTTACGTGCACTGCGTCTATATGCACTTTGATTTATCAGGGAAACTTTATTAATGTTTTGTAAATGTTTAATATATGACACTTAAACGTGCCATAACAGTTTTTACATCATCATGGAAAACCTGTAGTTTATTTATTTAATGACCTATTTATTTACTTATGTATACTCATTCTTTGCAGTTTGATTGATTTCAAAGTAATGAAGTGTTTTACCAAAGTGACTGTGAACTTGTACTTTCGATACAGTTGATTTATTTTTATTAAGAAAACAATCTATATAAAGATAAATATATATATAAATATATATACATAAATATATATTAATGGGGGGAGTTCATTGTTTCAGTTTCTGTCATAACCAACTGCAAAAGTTGTAGAAATAAAAAAAAATGTGTCAAAGAAGAATTTATATTTTATTTTCTCCTCTGAATTGTTTATGAATATTACTAGTAGAAGGAAGAAAACAAGGGTAGACCATAAATGTAAAACAAGCTCAAAACAATGACTGACAATACCACAATTGTGCCATGATCCTGAAACGTCAAATCCGTATGTTATCATGTGATTTCAACATGTGATTAAATCTTTAGGTTGCCATAGAGATGTTTTCTGATTCATGAGTGTGTTTAGGATTACATGTTCCAAAGCAGATAAGTTGTTGTCTGCCACTCACAAAATACAGTCACATTTACATGATATCTTTACTGAATGTTAGTGTAGTGTAAAACTAGTCATTTCAAGACTGTTCAATGTCTGCAGGAACATACAACATTACTCAAATACAGGTTCACAATGTGTTTTAACAACAATACACAAAATGTTTGTATGTCTTCAAGACATTGAACAATTTTAGTACTTTCAAAGTTTCAGTTCATCCAATCCATTCTGATTGGACTACTGAATTAGAGCCCATGTAAAATTAAGGATTTGTAATATGACTACAGGTGATCCTTCCATACTGATTTATAATATGACTAAGTGATCCTTCCATACTCAATGCAGCCAATCTTTCATTTCAGTTGCTTTCCAATGCATCACACAACTGCTTGCCTTTCTTTAAGACTAAACCCTGCATTCTTCTGCACACATACACATCAATTACCACTTATTACTACAACATACCGTAATTATGCACAATATTAAACATATGCAGTGGTACTGCACATAAACGTATTTCTTGATCACAGGTAAATTAATTTTGATCTGTATTGTAAAGTCTTTGTCTCAGTGTTACCTCTCTTTCCTTATTTTACAGGGCAGAAGTGTCAGAAGGACAGGTCCGTGTTTTGCCGTATGGAGGTTCTACGCCAGTACTGTAACCTGCCTGGATACCTGCGCTTGTGCTGCAGCTCTTGTGCCGCCAACACCACAACTCCTGATCAATCTAAACCAACCACACGTTCAAGCCACACCACACAGCATACGACTACCACCACCACAGTCCAGTCAACCCACAGTTATAGTACAACCCCTTTTGTCACGAGCCAGACAAACACCACCTTTACTAGTGCAGCTGAGACCAGTAAACATAATACCACTGCCAGCACATCTTTCACTGGCCCCAGCATCCTCCCCACTCAGACAAGTGCTCCCCATGTCACCGCATCCAGTAATGGCACATCAGAGAACAGCATCATTGAATACAGGGAGAATCTTGTCACTGCCACTACCTGGCTTGATTATACTCCAACAGAGGGTCCAACAGACGTAATAGATGACTCTTTGATAACCAGCAGTTCAGTTACAGTTGACGATTCCACACTCAGAATCACTGTCAGTGAAGATGATGCCATGGATTTGACCACATCTGGTTGGCTAGAAGTCACTGATCACTTACTTCAGAGTGTGACCACTCCATCAACACCTGCAGACTACAGCAAACAGGAGACTGAGACCTCAACCATGACAACAACAACAATGACAACAACAACTTCACCAGTGACATCCATCACTTCAACTAGCACGCTAGCCACACAGCCTGAGGTAACAAGTGAGGGTAACGCCATCAATATTCCCTTCCGGATCATCGGGGTAGACAGTGATGTCCCCCTGAATAATGTCATTTCCCAACGTGGCCGTGTGTTCCTACGAGAACGAACAAGAAACAAGCGCATCCAGGAACTCCTTGAGGAGAAACGGAACTTCCTCTTGCGCCTGAAACGAGAGCAGACTGCCTGATGTCCACATACAGGTTATCTGTCAACAGAACGCTGCACATATCTTTCCCCAGATTGAAGTTATTGATTTAATCCCACTGCTGTTCTTGGTACTCCGTCAACTATACAAATATGGTACTTGTGCTTCCTCAGCCCCTAACAGTGTAGAGGATGGCAAACTGAACTTTGTGGAATAAAGAAACCACTGGCACATGTTTGCACAGTTGCTTTGAATGGAAAAAGCTTTACTCACGACATTTGTTTCAGCTTTAACATTCAAAACAATTTATGACATTTTCTAAATATTGGCGATATCCTTCTAAAGAGAAAGAAAAATCCCTGTTTTTTTTTTCAAATATCCAAACAGGTTGAGGCACATATGTTTTCCGTATCTCTATTTCGGTCAGTTCAATTTAGATAGATAGATAGATAGATAGATACTTTATTGATCCCCAGGGGAAATTCAAGAATTTCCTTCCAATCCATTTTATTTATTTTTGTAACACCATTAACAATATAGATTGGGTAGCGCATTACAGAGGCCAAGACCATTAAGTCATTCAACTTAGGCAGACTGTAGCTTTCCAAATGAAATTTCACAATTGCAGCTTATCACAAAATCTAATTATGCTTAGAGGTAGTGTCGCCATAGACTGCAGTCTGTTTTATTATCGCAATAAACAGTACCGTGATAGCTGCAACAGTATTTACCATTCATTGTTGCTGTATTTTGTTGTTTCTTGCTGTACAGATACATGCAAGCGAAGTGAAATTCAGTGTCCCATTAATATCAGTTAGAAGTAGGTGTTGGTGACATAGTTGAGCAGGTTGGGTGGAAAAAGTTGGGGGCCGTTTAATCCAATAAAGAGTGAATTTGAATCAATCAGGTTGGAAAATTGCATTTGATTAAAGACAGAGTTAGTGATACTCTAAAAAGATTCTATTTGACTCAACAGCCCAAAGATAGATCCCTTCCCTCAGTGTTCCATAGGTTTGTAGGTGAAAAATAATGACACCTGTTTCTGATTGGCTGCAATGTGGGGGCACACTCTGTGTTTGTTTTCAGTTTACAGAGCCAGGGCTGTGTACTGTAATATTTTTTCAGATACTTCTTGAATGAGACAAAAAAGTATATTGTCTTGTAATCATTTACTTGATTTATTTGATAAGGGTTTGGTTGTTGTTGTCCCTGGTACATTAATCCAAACAACAACAACACGCCCACACAGAGAGAAGAAAGTGTTGCCTGCATGTACCTGTAACGTTTGGGTCTGTACTCCCAGTCATACCCAGCTCTAATTCCCACAAGTCTGGAAACTCTGCACATGCATTGGCCAATTTCATTTTCACTTTCTTTGAAATATGAAATGCTAGATGTCTCACTACAACAACGGCTCTTTGGGACTACTACCAACAATCAGCGATTACACAAATCAAATATTGATTAATGTGAAGTGTAATGATCTCCAGGTCTGTGGCAGATCAGCATAATTGTGGTCACCACGTTTAACATCCTGAAACAAACTTTAGAGGCCCTCTGTCCTCATTTAGTAAACTGACTTTTCAAACAAACCAAATGTCACTGGATAGCAAAGGGAAAGTGTCTGGTTTCAGACGGGTGAGTGAGATATTGGGATGAAAAAATATTTATGACTAGCAACCTTTTTATGGATCCTCCTAATTTTTAGCAGCCTTTTTACGTGCAATTTGTTTAATGTACCTATTAGAGCTAAAATACATGCCACACTGATAGGTGTCTTAGATGTCCTATTTGTGAAATATGGCTGTGTGGCAAGGTAATGCTAATCAACCTACACCAATTTGACTTACAGTAAGAAATAGCAAAAATTATATGACAAATTGGTCCACCTAGAAACAGATACTAAATAAAAATCATTATTTTCTGATATGAGGCTGTCATATATGATACAATATCAGGGTTTGTGCAAAGATATATTAGGGGATCATACTCTAATGTTTGAGTAGAGATTTATAGCTTTATGATACCTGATTGGCATCATCAAGGGTTTTCTATTATCACTGTGTTTACTTGGAGTATTTTCATCAATCAGTGCAGTGTTGAATGAAAACACGTCATGTCCAAATCAATTGGTCTTGTGATGCACTCACACCTTTTGATTCCCTTTCTGGCACAATTGAGTTCCAGGAAATGCTGGTGCTATCATTAAATGTTGTGTATTGTCAGATGCTTAAAAATGTGTGCTGACTGGACATTGCTACTTTGGCTGCTCTGTGATCTAAGACACTTTGTGGGATATAAAAAAGTAATTTGCCTTTATTCAGGGAAATGGGAAATGCCACAGTCTAATCATTTATACATTGTTTTGTTGTGTGGAAAACAAAACAGCCTGTTTGTCTTTGTTAATTAACTTGCACCTTATTGATAATAATGTGCCCAAGATATAGAAAAAGGATAAGGCTAAAATAATTATGTATGTATCTTTATATTTGGTGGCATTATATTTTTAATTATTTTCCATATTGTAAATATTTTTAAAGCAGGAAAAAAATCTTCAAATAAAAAAAAGTATTTTACTCTTTGCATCTATGAGAGGCTTTGAAGAGCAATTATTTCAGCCTTATGGCTGTTTGCCATGGTTGCAAAAACACAATGTGTTGTACAGTATGGAGCATATGTACATATGGTTGAAAATTGAGTATTTATTAAAGTTTACATAGACATTTGAACTGCAGATGAGATGCCATGTGTGACTCCTTTTTTGGATTTACTCTTCCCTTGTCAGTGCAGTTGCATGATATTATAATTTATAATTGATACTTGTTTAAAAGAAACAAAACCATATTAATACCATATTATCTGTCCCTGTGTATTAACCTCATAGCTGAAGAAATTTTGCAAAATCAATGTATACAGTAAGCCACGGCTAATAGTTAGGAAATTATGGTATATGAATTAATTTTGTTTGGATGATTTCACTTGGGGATGCTTGGGGAGTTCACGTCACTACTTTTTCAGTCACTATCTGGGTTAAAGGGGAAGAACATACTACGGATGTTATTCATGTTGACGAGCTAACTATGTTAATTTATCATAATTATCAGAAAAGTTGTGCCTTCACACCAGCCACAATCCACTTTCTAAAAGGAACTACATGTAACATACATTTTACACATTACATGTTTCATGGCCACAAGATGGCGCACCTTTACTGCACTTTAGGGAAGAGCTTTAATTGGGAGAACTACCTATCTATTGCTGAAATTTACATTTATCCATTTAGCAGATGATTTTATCCAAAAAGACTTACAGAAAGAGAAATAACATTCAAGTTACAGTGCAGAGACCTTAGTTAGGAATCACTACTGGAGAAGAGTGGCAGCGTACTAGGCCTAGACAATGTGTTGTAGAAGGAGACAGAAGTAGAAGGAGATAGAGGGAAGTGCATGATAAGTGTGTGTTAGGTTGTTTAAGTGAAGTGTTAAAGTGTGACTCCGGTGGAAATTGACCCCAGGGTCTTTTTCTGCATTAAAAGACATCACATCGCAAACAGTGGGTTAGCTAAGGGTGGTGAGCAAACACTTCCCAAATAGCATTTTTAACCAATAATATTGTTATTGTACATCGCAAGGATTTGTTGTGCTGTCACATTTGGTTAATCTATTATTCTGCTGGGGTATTTGACAGAAGACAGATGTAGGTGGCTATTGACAAAATATTATCTTTCAGTGTGGTAAAAACTGTTTCACCCTGGTTCTCCACCAAAGTTCATCATTATAGACTTGTGGAAGAAGGCTAAATGGTTACTGATTTTGCGGTCATGACAGCAAAATCATTAACCATTCAGCCTAATATGTAATGTGATATTTCTTACTATACGACACAAGTTATACTTGCACAATAAAAAGATGATGCGAGGCAGGACATTTGCCTTATTCACCCGGCAACCAGAACTAAGGTTACAGGGTACACTTGCCATCACACTTCGGTCCAACAGATGGTGGTAATGCATGGTTAATAATAATAATAATAATAATAATAATAATAATAATAATGGTGGTTTGCAAACTGCCAAAAAAAAACTCACTGAAGAAGAAGAAGAAAAAGGTTAGGGCCTACTCTGATAGGCCAGCGAACTGTTCTTTTTCTGTGAGCTTTTTTTTGCTGTAGTGCAATCAGTGCACCTGTGCTCAAGTCTAATTAACTGCTCTGTCACTTAAAAATATTTTTTTTCCCATTTTAGAAATGTATTTTGATCTGCCATGTGTTCAAAGTTCCGGTTGGCTAGTTCCGGCTAGTTAGCTTCATTGGAATAACACGGCAGAAGAGGACGGAGAGGCTAACTTGGGAAGAAACCAAAAATGCCATCAGGAGGTCAGATGGCAAAATTGTACTGGCCACCCAAAGCTATTCACCTCTAGTAGCCTAGATGTGGGTAGTGGGTAGATGATATGCAGGGATGGGTCTTTATTTATACAGCGCATTTTATATGCACAGACTCTATGTCAATACATTGCCATTACAGTATATGTTCTTATAAGTGCTTTCTTTATTTTTACCCAAAACCCAATGCATTATCTGATTCTGGCTTAAAGAGTCTTAAAGGTTGTATCAGCGATTTCAGGCCCAAAAAAGGCCCAAACATAAATGATCACATTCATCTAATCTTTCCTAACGATCCGCTAGCTGCCTGCCTCATAAGCAGGCCGTCAAAAAAACACGTCTCTGCTATAGGCTCTGAGATATGTATACAAAAACAATTGCTACAAACAAGGGTTGGCAACCCACTCAAGTGTTTCAACCAATAACCGACGAGATGCGTGTTTTGGAGTTTTAATAGACCTCTACAGAATAAGTCCCGCCTCCGTAACTTCCGTATCCATCCAACTTCCTGGCGGCGATTGTCTATGGGAAATAACATGGCGTTTCGAAATATCATATCGGTAAAACATCTGTAGGTAGCGAAGTAGAAAAAGCTAGTGGGCAGATTGGCCTACACACTTCTGCCATCTAGTTTCCACTGGATTTTTTGATTGTCGGTGCCGTTTAAGTAGTATACTATAGACTATACTACTTAAACGGCACCGAAAATCAAAAAATCCAGTGGAAACTAGATGGCAGAAGTGTTTAGGCCAATCTGCCCAGCAGCTTTTTCTACTTTGTCACCTACAGAGTTTGACAGGTACGATCTTTCAAAACGCCATGTTATTTCCCTATAGACAATCGACGCCAGGAAGTTGGATGGATACGGAAGTTAGGAGGCGGGACTTATTTTGGAGAGGTCTATTGCACGGGAGGGAGGGGGAGGGAGTAGCGAGATAGCTCTCTGTTTTGTTTAAGCATCAACAGAAGTGACACATCCCCGCTATCACTGAATCATCTTTAAATGCTAAAACTGAAACACTTAACGTTACTGACTTGGGGCCATTTACAGAAACTTCCTAACTCACGAATCCTATCTGATCTGTTTGGTAACCATGGTAACTATGTTTAGTCTCCGATTTAAGAAGTCGGGCAGTCGTGGCCTACTGGTTAGGGCTTCGGGCTTGGAACCAGAGGCTTGCTGGTTCAATCCTTGACCAGTGGGAACGGCTGAAGTGCCCTTGAGCAAGGCACCTAACCCCTCACTGCTCCCCAAGTGCCGCTGTAGCAAGGCAGCTCACTGCTCTGGATTAGTGTGTGCTTCACCTCACTGTGTGTTCACTGTGTGTCTCACTAATTCACGGATGGGATAAATGCAGAGACCAAATTCCTTGTATTTAAGTATACTTGGCCAAGAAACCTGATTTACATTTACAAGAAAAAATGTCATTACAGAACAATCGCTCCCAAGTCAGTGTTCTTATCCAAACTCCAGATAGGAAAGGTGTATTGCAGACATTTCATAAGCCACCAAAATCCTAAATAAACGTTCTTTAGGATGACCAAATGATGCTAGCAGAGCCAGTTTTTCATATCTGAAATTCTTCGATGCCAGTCATTTTGATAGAACTCAACGAACATGAATGTAATGTGTTGCTTTAAATAAGCTGCAGTGTTATGTTGTCACTCCTGCAGCTGCATCACCTAGTCTATGTGTAACCACAATAACATCTGCTGACGCAGAGGTGCCTTCAGCAATTGCATTTATGTCTGTGTTGTGATTGTATTCTGTCATTTTACATTAAGCACATTGTTCTGGCCTGAAGTGTGCTATATTTTGTAAATAAAACTTCACTTGACCCACAGAGTTCCTAGAAGTTACATAAGCTTTTCAATCAAAATGTAAAATGTACCTGTTTTAGTTAACTGCAGACTTGCCCAGCTGACCTTAATCTATAGAGGGGGGTTTCTTATCACTCTGTGATGTCACCACTTGCCCTTTAGTCCTTTTACAGTGAAGGTCAGATGTGGCAGTACTGGCAGAGCCCTAAGATGGGAACAGTAGGCCATCAATTATTTCCGTTTCTTTTGGGTTATTTTGTTTTGAATTACAAAACCACAGTTTGTATGTTTGTACATAAAGCTTTACATATTGCAGCTCATGCATATTACTTCCTAAATATGTATTGTATTCAGCAAAGCACAAGCTGTAGTGGCAGCACTGGACTGGATCACAATGCAATCAAAATCCAACATTCACATTTTCATATTTCACTTAATCAGAATGTTCAAGAGATCCAACAAAATTACTTGATGAATTGTGTATAATATTTTATTTTTGCAGAAATGTGCATAAGTGCCTATAAAAAGTATGTACCCCCTTGGATATTTCCCCTTTTATTGCTTTTAAAATCTTTATCAATTTAATTTGGCCTTTTTTACAATAATTCATAAAATGTAAAAGTGAAAGTAGTCGTGTTAATTAATTAAAAATATAATGCAAAATTTGAGTGCATATTCTGAGTGCAGTGAATGTGTATAGTATAGTATAGTAATATAAAGACGCCTGTGTCTGGAAGGTATGATCACTGGTCAACTGGTCCTGGCTATAATTCCATCCTGAAGACAAAAGAACACTCCAAACAGAAAAAAGTGAGGGGATGGATACAAAAAAGTGCAAATCTGCCTAGAGCAGGCCATCACCATGAACTAGGTGACCATTCAAGAAGAATAATGGTGGGGGAGGCCACCAAGGTACCTACGACAACTCTGAAGGAGTTAAAAGCTTCAGCAGCTGACATGGGAGAAATTCTCTATTGGGTGAGTGGCAAAGCTCTTATTAAATCTGGACTAAAGTTTGCCCAAAGACATGTGGGAGACTCCAAGGTCAAATGGAAGAGGGTTTTTTGGTCTGATGAGACCAAAATTGAGCTTTTTAGCCACCAGACTACTGTAGATGCTATGTTTGGCAGGCACAAAACACTGCAGATCACCAAAAATAGCAGACAGCAGGCCCTGGAAGGCTTGTAAAGGTCAAAGTAAAATGAATTCAGCAACATATGGAAATCCTGGAGGACAATCTAATTCAGTCTGCAAGAGAACTATGACTTGGGAGAAGATATACTTTAGGGGGATGACGTGAGGGGGGTGAATATTTATGCACTCGCTTATTTTGCAGTATATATTTTTTTAATTAATTAACATTTCACTTTGACATTAAATAGGGAATTTTTGTAAATTATTGTAAAAAAAGGCCAAATTAAAATGATCAAGATTCCATTTATAAAAGCAGTAAAAGGGGAAATATCCAAAGGGGTGAATACTTTTTATAGGCACTATATGTTTATCAGGGTTGCCTGCTGGGCCTTCCCATGTTCCAGGCACTAGTTTCACTTTCACTGTTGTGACTGGGATATGGAAGTGCTGATGTCGACTGATCAGGAAATGTAGATATAACCTACTTCTGATTGTAGCCACGCCTGTGAATTTGTTTTATTCTAAAACCCCTCTTTTCTAGACAATCATTCAGGAAGTGATGCGAGACAAGGTGTCAAAGGTGACCAAAAGTCAAGACAAACACATATGATTGGCTGCATAACATTATGCTATTTACAAAAACAAATGAAACAAACACTGTTCTTAATTGAGTTGATTAAAGTTTTATGATGGAGAGTGGTAAACTTTTCAGATTTGTCTCATGTTCTCTGCTGCTCTTTTGTTCTCTGTTGAGTTCATAACAGCAGCACAGGAAATAGGCAAATGGTTAGAGGTGTTAACCACTGATAGAGTTCAGCAGATGCATAGCACAATGGAAAAACCCTCAGCCCCCTTTAGTTCTGATCAGCCACTTATTACCATGACATCGCTGATTTGTAACCACTGTTATCATGTCACATTCTTTGCGGAAGCCTACTCAATATGTACAACACTTTACATGATACCACGATCTACAGTAAAGGTTTGTATTCAGCGCTTAGTAAAAAGGAAATAAACATAAACGCAAACACAGGTGTCCATTTATAGGTGGTGCACTTGTGAGACCACATGTAGTCATGATCAGCTGCCTTTGTTGAAGAGACTTGCAAGGCCATGCAACGCAACACGGTATTCTATACTGAAGCAAAACATGGGCTTTCAGACACGCACCTTGTCCCCTTCTTTAAAAACTTGAATGCGTGGGCCACGGCTGGAGTCAGCGTATGACTTCATGTACGCTTGTTTAGAGGACACTCTCTGACGAAGTGCATCAGTGTCAATGCTTGCTTGGTGGGGTCAGGACGTGAAGACGTGCTCGCATTTTCCTCCCATGCAGTAACTCGAATGGGGAAAGTCCAGTAGTGGCATGCAGAGTTGCTCTGTCCACCTGGAGGGATTCTGATAACGGTGGCTTTCCAGGGCTTCTGTTGCAGAATAGCAGACAGTACTGATGCTCTCAGGATGCGGTGAATACGTTCAACCACTTCGTTTGCTGCAGGGTGGGAAACTGCAGTACGTATGTGCTTTATGTCAAGACCTTTTAGGAATGTGGCAAATTCTGTAGAAACAAATTGAGGCCCATTGTCCGACACAATGGTTCGTGGATTACCTAATCTGCTGAATACTGAAGTGAGAAAAGCAATAATGTTCGCTGTTGTAGTGGAGGGTGTGAAAGCTACCTCAGGCCACTTACTGTGCTAGTCTACCAGTGTGAATGCATAGCGGCAGTCCAGGGAGGCAGTTTCAAATGGACCAACCACATCGATTCCCAGCTTCTCCCAGGGCTCTGATGGGAACTGGACAGGTTGCAGGGGTGCAGCAGAGGGAGCAGCGGTCTTGTCTGAAGACTGGCAGAGGCAGCAGCTTTTAATCTGTGTGTTCACAAAGTCATCCCTACCTGAAGCAGAAGCAGCAGAAAACAGCAGGAGGGACAGCAGACACCATGGCAAGAAACTCAGCTTCCATTTCAGTCTCATCCGCAGCAGCAGACGGCTTCATTTCTGGAGGACAGTAGCGGTCTGTGATACTTCCACTGAATGCAAAAACCCTTCCGCTCACCCAAGAGCAGACGGAGAGCGTGGCACAGAGGTCATCACAGGAGCAGCAACAAGACAGCGGAGCAGAGCAGAGCAGGAGCAGAGGTCATTGAAGTGGCGGGCTGGACAGTAGAGCCTTTGAAACACAGACTCAGGCCATTTATCAGATCCATGCCCAGCAGAGCAGTACCAGATTCCACAATGAAGAAGGATGTCTGACATGTAGCATTATTCCAGGACACAGTAACATGTAAGCAGCCAATAACTGGAGTGAGAGCGCGGGAGTAGGTCACTAACTTTAAGAGAAACTATGCAGTTTTGCCCATTTCTTCGCCGTTTTGACGCTTTTTGCTCGCAGGTTTTTCTGCAGAGCTCCCCCTACAGCTTCAGAGTATATATTTTACGACACTCCTCAATCGGTCAGTCTGCCGTTTCCTCTTTCCCTGTTCCTCCGACAACGGTCCACTGCTTTAGGGGCAGCTGTGGCCTACTGGTTAGCGCTTCGGACTTGTAACTGGCGCGGATCGAGCCGCGCCGAAAAAACGTGCATGATAGGAATAGGACTCACGCCTATTTTTCACGCCAGACGCAAGCGTGTTGGAAGCGTTTCCATTCAAAACAAATGACGTGAGAAAAAGAAACGTTTTAATTGAGGCCACTGCAGCGCCGCATCAGATGCGCTTCTGGTAAGCAAAGACATAGAAAACGCCACACAGCCGCCACGCAACTGCCACGTAACAGACGCACGACGTTCACGCCACGTTCCCGGTGTGAAAAGGGCCTAACGTAAGCTTTTAAACAGCATCCTCCATGGTCTCACCCTGATCAGGCAGTGTGTAAAAAAAGTAGAAGAAGTGCACGTTTTTGTGCATCTGGCCTTCCATTTGTATTCGTTGCTACTACTTGCAAGTAATTATTGAACATTTTCATCCACATGTGGAATGGTAGAGCAGGTTCACCAGGGCATTGCAAAATGGTGTGGAAAAAGGAGTGGAAAGAGCCATCATATAAAGTACTGGGTAGGAAAACTTGTCTTTAGGTTTGTTAGGTTGTAATGTAGTACTGTAGTAATAACTGTATGATATATATACATATAAATAACTGTAAGTAAATAATAAGTCAGATGCAGTACAACGGTGTCATTCATTTTCCATGTATTCTTCTCCTCATATTATATCATGCATGGTATCATGAAATATCTGGCATTTTAAATCAAAATCCAGATGCATTTGTCAGGTGGGTCATGATTGGATCATCCAGTAGGTCAAAGATCCAAAAAGTATGTCCAGATCAACACAAAGTCAAGTTTGCCATGTCATCTCAGTTTCCTGATCTCAACTCCATAGAAAACCAGCGGAGTGAGCTTAGGAGGAGAGCCAACAAGAGAGGACCTACAAATCTGGACGATCCAGGGATATCAAATCCCCTTCTTTGTCTTTTTCAACTTTTTAAGTTTTACTTTATTGAAATACCCTTCATTCAATGTCAGTCTTTATCTTTTTTACCAGAATAGGAAGTATATGTATTATAAAGTATATATTAAAGTATATATTTTCCTTTTCTGCATCTTTCCTGAGGATGGTTTGAAGTGCAGTATCACTATGCTGAGTCAATATCAATGATGTGGCCAACTCTTGTTCCCAGGCCATCTTTTAGACCCTTACACTGAACAGCAAAGGCCCAAAATCTGTCAGAGTGGGGTGGAAGAAAGCATGAAAAAACTAAATCCAATTCAAAGCAAAAAGACCATCAAACATTTAAAACTGAAGAGGAAGGAAAGTTCTGAAGTCATTTTCAGTTTCCACAGCCGTAAATTTCCCATTTGAGACCACAGATCAAGAAGGTGTGAAAAAGGCGGGCAGAGATTGTGTATATAATCTCCTCTCACCACTCTGCAGAGAAAGCAGAGAGACATCAAACCCTTCAGATAGAACCATGGACAACAGAGTTCTTCTGCTGCTCACTCTCTGCACCTGCATGGCACTGGCTCAGAGTAAGGGATTTCTATATAGCCAACCTTTTTATGTTTGGCATGTTTAATATTTGTTCATATATATATTTACATTAAAGGTTTATAAAATTGTATGCAATGACTTACATTCTTTTATGTCTTTTATGATAGACATGGCTGTGAGCCAACGATGCACCTGTCGCAGAGTACGCGAGAAGTTTGTGGCACCAAAACAAATTATGGACATCCAAATCCTCCCTCCTTCCCATTCCTGTGACAAACTGGAGATTGTGTAAGTTTCTCCTCCGGTGTGAGGTTAATCAGTAATCAATATTTTGTAGAGTGGCATGGTTGTAATACAGTACCGTACAGTACAGTACAGTGTTGGTGGGTCATTCCCTCACATTTTCTTTATTCAGTGATATTGTGTGCCTCTATGTCTCATATGAAGGTCTGTTGAAGTTAAACCTCCTACATTTGAGTATGTTGATGAGAATTTGTTTTACAGTACACCTCCTCAATTTCAGAAGTGTCCATAGACATTTTGGCAAAATCAGATTAGCTTATCTCAGTAACAACTTCAGACTCATGCGTGACTTTTGGTGTGCAAACAGTCCACATACGTTACAGTGTCTTTCATGTGTCAGACGCCTGGTATCTGTCACAACTGCCAAATGGCAATGGCCTAAATATGGGTTTATCTGTAAAAGTCTGCCACTCTGTAAACAGTTTAAAAATATATTTTCTCAATACTTTTATTGTGTGGAGGTCCATCAGGAAACTTATTTTCTTATAAGGCTTATTTCAGGTGGAATGACCCTGTTTTCTTTTCATGTATTTAGGGTGAGTCTTAAAAATGGTCTTCAGTACTGCTTGAATCCAAAGGCTGAGAATATGCAGAAGATTTTCAGATCCATTGTTGAAATGTAAGTTCTCCTTTGACTCTTTGACTCTTTAAAATAATAGGTTAATGCTTGATTTAGGCCCTCTTAGTCATTTTCCTAATGAGGTCTTAAACTGTGTGAATAATCAAAATAACATTTAGTTTACTTTTCCAAAACACACTGCATTTGTCAAGAGTATGTGTAATCGAACACAAGCAGTGATGAAGCTTTTCAAACTACCTTTACACAGGAAGAAAAAAATGACACCAGCTCCAAGGCCCAGCACAACCACTTCCTCCAGTGCCAGTGATGAGTGAAGCAAGCACAGACCCTGATGAGACCACTTGTATTTCCTGAACAACCTGCTTAAAGATGCAATAAATGTTATTTTAATTTTAGTATGCTAACAGAAATCAAGCACTGTGCTTATTTGTGTATGTTTCAGTATATTTCTCCTTACCTATTTGAAAACAAATGTTAGGAAAAGATGTTCTAAAGAAAAGGTTGTTCGCAGCAAAAACAAAATAAACATGTTTACATGTGACACCTTTACTATTATTCTGCAATTGTTTGCATGCAGTGAAACCTGACCCCCCAGGAGCAAACCTGACCCCCCCCCCAGGAGCAAACCTGACCCCCCAGGAGTGCAAACCTGACCCCCCAGGAGCAAACCTGACCCCCCAGGAGCAAAACTTCAGCCCAGATCTGCATACACTCACACACTCAGCCTCACACGTTTTACAAAACATACACGCAGAGTGAGGATGTGAGGAGATGTGAACAAAGAAGGCAAGGACCACATTTACATATTTGGCTGATTATGTGCAGCATAGGTTTATCCATGACAACAAATTAATGCAGGGTCTGTAAAAGGGTGCTTAAGTTTGACTCCACAAATATTTTCACTGCACCAATGTATTGGATGGAATATATAGATATGGTCCCAAGGATGGTACCGCAATAAAACCTATAGAACAGGTACCGCAATAAAAACCTATAGAACAGGTACCGCAATAAAACCTATAGAACAGGTACCGCAATAAAACCTATAGAACAGGTGAAATAAGAATAACACTGACATCACTGTATACAATCATTCCATATCATCCTTGTGAGGCTACATGCTCAACAAGTCCCGTCTTTCAGTGTCCCGGGAATCGTTGACACATCACTGAAGGAAAACAATGGCATTATGTAGAGTATCTGTGGTGTTTTGTGAACAAATTAGTATACAGTAGCAAATAGTACACATGGAATTAAGCTTTTGAAAAATCACATGGAGGTCTGATCGGAGTGACAGCTGGCTAAACAGTGCTTTGAATTTCCCCTTGGGGATCAATAAAGTATCTACTGTATCTATCTATCTAAACCAATAAGACAACATAATTAACATTAACTAAGCCTGACTGTTAGCCTGGTCAGGACCAGGCTAGCTTAATAGAATAAATTCCCATGGTAACTTATGTGCCATCTGTTGTGAGACCAAGTCAAGGTTAAATTCAGCCAGGATAACCAAAAAATCCCAGCCTTACAGGTGGACAGATTTAGGCTATTAAAGGTATACTATGCAGTATTTTAATTCCATGTGTACTATTTGCTATACTAACTTATCTATCCGACTTGCCTCACCGTACCTTCCATCACGGCCACTCAGATCCTCAGACTCCTAATTACTCCCAGGGTGAGGACCAAGAGACATGGGGAGGCAGCCTTCGCTCACCATGGTCCTGCCCTGTGGAACAGCCTGCCACTTGCGCTAAGGATGGTCCAATCAGATGAACTTTTTAAGAAACATCTTAAAGCAACACCAAAGAGTTTTCTATACCTTAAAATAATGTTTCCAAAATCGTTTCAGTGGTTCATCAACTCGTAACAGGGTGAACGGCAATTCTGCATTCGCTTCGCGGCCCTCTATCGGCTATAACCACACTATGTAAGTTTGCCAGATCGGGTAGCGGATCTGTAGTTCGATGGAATGAGACATAAGAAACTACAAATTTGACTTGCATCTGATGTCGCAATACATCGTACTTTTATAAGTCATGCAAAATATTCTACCTTGTCTGTAGAGCTCCCCCTAGAGTCGCGATATATTTATATTTTACTCTGCTGTTGTAAATACTCTCGTGGCTTGTTCCCCTGTACTTTTGTTGTGGAGATGAAGGATTAACAACAGGCAAAAACTATCTCCAAAGAGCTATATCTACTGACAAGGTAATGTTTCACGATTCTCACGAGATGTCTTCGGGCCAACTATTCTTGAAGTTGCATGGTGTGTGCTGCTTTGGGCCTCAGAGAGGTGTGTGTGGCTGCCCAGGGTCTAACACACACTCAGAGGGGAGAGAGAGCAGAGTTTGGGTGTGTGTGGGTGCTGCTTTGGGCCTCAGAGAGGTGTGTGGCTGCAGAGAGGGTCTAACATGCACTCGGAGGGGAGAGAGAGCAGAGGTTCAGCGACTCGCTACGGCTATGCTGTATGGCTATGCTAGGTGAACCATTTCCCTATTACAAGTTAATTTACCATCAAATTTGCTTCGTAAAGGTTATATTAAGGTGAAAATCTTATAGTGTATCTTTAACTGTAAAGCCATAGAATGCAACTAAAATTGTTTAATCAAAACCTTGCATGATTCATAGCCCAGTGGTGTTTTGGCCGTCATAATCCCTCAAATCAGCAGAAAAGATAAACTAATGTGGTCAAACCAGCAGAGTAGCTCACTTTAACACTTACCATTAAGAGAAAATGATATAGCCTACTCACATAAAAGCAAGTACTGCCTCCAAAACTCTACTGCCACCTAGTGTTAATTAAAAACAAACAAAAAAATGATGTGTTTTAAACATTGCATAATGCGAGCTTCTGGATGAAATTCAGACTCTATGCTGTTGTTTTGGCTTGCTCGAACACCATACAACACCATATATCACTTCATCCAAACACTCTTATTGTATTAAATTGAAAAATAGCCTACATAATTTTAAAACAGAAATCGAAGCGGACAGAAGAAAATGGGCTTTGAACAAACTTCCTTTGAGTATATCTTATCACAAAGCAGTGCATTAATATTTCAAAGTCAATAAGCTATTGCAGTTTATATTTTATTACTATTAAACTTACAATAATTTGATTACTATCAAAATTAAAATAATTTTAATTCAGGTTCATATCATGTCCTTTGCAACATGGTTAACCCATGACACTTTGGTGACGTTTTGCCTGTAGCTATCCATTTTTTGCTTACGTTTTAGAAATAATGTATGTTGCTGCAATAGATAGCGTACGCCGCATTCACTGACATTAAACTGTGGGCCTGTACTGTGACACCAGTAGCTTCAGCTGGACACGTCCTGATAAACTCCCATTTACTTCCGCCTTTAGTCCAAGAAGACTGAGGCGATTGGTGCACTTGCAACAAAATGTGAGCATGGTCACGGACACGGTGCGTCCAAAAGTCATGGATGGGTCGATCAAAGCTTGTTTTATCCTTCCAAGGCACACAAAACAACTGCGACAGTCTGCGTCAGTGGCAGTCCATGGACTTTTAGATAAGCTTGCCAATGTCACGCTGATTCCGGAGACTGGTAAGGTTGAAATCTGTGCCTACCTAACGGCGGTGTCGTTCATTTAATGCAAAATGTGCAATGTTTACAACCTAACTGCTTCAGCTGCTATTATCCTGTTATAGACTACATTTAGGCTATTGTAAACAGTTGTCAATATCAGCGTGCATATGCGAGAGGAAATTTAGATAAATAACGATGTGATGTTAGCGTTAATCTTAATAGGCTGCCACAGGCAACTTAAATATCTAGGCGTAGTGGCCTATATTATCAATTCAATTCAATGCAATTCAATTCAAAATCACTTTATTCATCCCCGGGGGGCAATTAAACTATAATTAAACTATAGTATTGTCATTACTATAATAATGATAATAGGCCTAATAACAATAATAAATGTAGTTGAATATAGATTAAGTTTCTTCCTGTTTGTTAGCCTGCTGGAAATAGCTGACTGTTGAAATTTAAGGAAAGGTTAGTCAGACTCGTGACAGCTCAGTTCCCCAAAATACTCTATCAGTAGTCTACACCTCAGCTGCTGTGCCTGTGAGTCTCCACACCATACTGTAGACCAGGGATGTCAAAGTCAAATACATTAGAGGGCCAAAAAAACAAATTTGCTACAAGCCGAGGGCCGGACTGGTTCAATGTTTATTAAAACATATTAAAATGACTGCACGTAACCTATTGAACCAAGACGTGTACTGTATTTTTTTTAATGATTAAATGATTAATGACTATGACTGAAGTGCGGGCAAAGTTTGCACAGAAATGTACGATTTTTCCCATCCTCACAGACCTTGTCATAAAACTTGTTTAAATGATCATATGATGCCTCCTTGCTGCTTTGTCGTCTATATCAGCCTTTCTCAAACTTCTTTGACCTGAGGCCCAGTCAAGGCATACTTTGGGGTCATAGGGCCCACCTACATGACCCCCCCCCCCCCCACCCCCCATCAAATTATCATAATGATATCACACTTATTATTATTTTTATACTATATTGCTATATATGCACTTCAAAACAGTCAATGTTTAAAGTGCTAAGATTGTTCACAAAAGTTTGTGAAAACATGCACATCAGAGTACTGCTTTACTAATGTAAAATATAATTAGGCCTACAATAGTTTAATTGTTTTTGCATTGTTGCTTGATGCTTGCATGAGAAATACTTCTCAAAACAACAGCAGTTATATGGGTGCCGTTGTTTTGGGATGTTTCCCTCATGCAAGCAGCATCATACACTGATAGAATATTTATATGCTATTTAATTACATTTCATTTGAATGCCTGAATGTAAGGATTCAGGAAACACAATACCAGCTTTTGTGAATGGTAAATGGCGGATCAGATCATGCGTAAATCACTGATCTGGAGATCTTTAACTAAGACTAATTAATAGCTTTTGGCTGACTTTGATACTTAATGCCAAACAGTGTTTTTTATAGTCTGTGCTCTGTTTTTTATGGAAGCATAAATCCACGTCGTTCTATTAAATGACGTTTCATAATTAAATAGTCTTCCAATAGGTTGAAGCTTAGCTTTGCTACCAAAGTAAAGTGCACACGCATGCATTGACGCTCATACCACGACTTAATTATATGCCTCTATGTTTGATGACACCAAATTAACAAGTATTTCCTACTAATTGCAGAAATGTTTGTTTTCTTTTTCTGTCCGCGGCTCCTTGACCAATTGCGCAGCAAATTATCTGAGGATGGCCCAGGAATAATTTCACTCTGCAGACCATTGTCCACATTGCGGACCGCTGCCCATAGTTTGACAAATGGTGACCTGCATGCTGCCATATTAAGGCCTTTTTACGGTGTGTTTTAGCCGGGTTTTCGCGTGGAAGGCTCTGTAGAAATATAGCACCCTATTCAACGAAGTTAAACTGAAAGAGCGTGCCATTCACAGACACCAGAATGAAGGAGTTCACAGTAACGTTCATCAGGCAGTAGTAATACAGTACGTTCAGTTCACGTTCGCTCAAAATATGAACGAGTTCATGAACTTTCGTTCAACGCGCTCAGGCACAACACTGGGGAGGGGGGTAGCTGAAAGTTGACATTTGCCCTGACTGAATACTGATGAATAGGCTAATGAAGTCGAGGACCACTTGCGGCGCCGCAGTGATTTCGTGGGCTACCGTTGCAATGTGGGGAATAGAGTATTGGTGCGTGCAAAACAGCAGCCGGCGGCTGTGGCCTGCGGGCCGGTTCTAATACTAATCAAATATCATTCCGGGGGCCTTGACTTTGACATGTCTGCAGACTTTGCATTCCTAATTGGTATGGAAGGATCTTCATGCCATCATGATTGGACCCATGACAGCTTTCCTCTGGTAATTTGCATTGTCTGATCCAGATTTAACTTCTAGGTTACATGTAATGAACCAGTTTAAATTATAGGCCTACTGTAGGCCTATGTCTTAAATCAGTACATAAAAGTAACAGTTGGATGTCATATTCTGCCCCCTATCATGACAGACACACCTGGGTAGATTCACTCTGACATATGGTGCAACTCTGTGAACATAAAGACTATACCAGTGCAATGTTTTAAATCCAAGTTCAGATGGCAACCTAGTTTAATTATTGTGCATAGTCTGCAGTAAATTGTGGCATTGCAGTCAGTCTAGCACGGGCCCTAAAAAAGCATAGGTAGAGGTATCATTATGGAGGATAGACCTATGCATTATTAGGCCAATGGTTGTATGCATTAGGCCTATGTCTGGCTAACTAACAATAGTTTAGTAAACATTGGCAGATCATATTTCAGTGATCCCGTCAGTGTTTGCCTTGAGTGACCTTTAAAGTTTGAAACTAGCTTTGACGTTTGCTCATGGGCTGTCACTTGTTTGTATGCAGCTCATTTCATTTGAGTCATGTAAACCAAAAAGGATGAGTGGGACATATTGCCCCTAAAGAAAGGTCTAGAATGTTTAGCCCAGAGTCTTAAATTTCTCCAATGAATAGGTAAATTAATGTACATATGAAGGGTTCAGATGCAAAAGCCTCTAAATGCCACCTATGTCAAAAATGAGATAAAGATGGTGAGGGGATGCTCTTCACACATAGTATACGCTAATCAAATAATTTAACTTCTAAACCCACTAAATACCACTATCTTCATGGTCTGAAATATCGATTTATAGGCAAAAACCTATAGGAGCCTGAATTTAAATGCTCATTTGAAAGAAAAGTGGTCAGACGGATTTAGAGGGTTTTGCATCTGAACTCTTCATATTTTCACATGGATTTTTAGATTAATTTCTAATAAAATTGTAAACCTTTAGATTAAACCACTTTGAATACGTGTAAATGGTAATAATTCTCTCTCGCTTAACAGAGTCCTACTGTATCTCTTAAGGAGTGTTCTTGGGTTGTCTTACTTGCTGTATTAAGATGGGCTCTAGACCAGGTGAAACGCCAGGTAAGTCAAAGTGTTGGTGGGGTAAGCTCTGCTCCTCACTGATTGAACCCCTCTTTGCACTCTTGACCACTCTGTTTTTTATGGCTTGTTATATAACTTATTGTCCATCCTTGACAGTCGTTTTTTTTCTGGTGAAAATTAATTCGGAGTGCCTATTTACACCCCTGGTACGAATAGCCTTGGCCACACAGCTAAGCTATTCACACCCTATGACATAACAACAAAAAGACGTTGCTCATGTGCACAAAAAACATGCTGCAATTTGAACAAGAAATCGGTTCTCAAATGGAAGTTTTGAATGCAACAGTTAGCTAGTTAACGCACCAGAGTGTAAATAGCATACATTACTATATACACCAGAGTACGAATAGCATCCACTTCTAACTATACATTGATGCAAACAGCTTATTTAGAGTGTCTATTACACAGCTGAGCTATTCACCCTGTGACGTAACAACAAAAACATGTTGCTCGTTTTTTTTCTTTTTTCATCACATTGTGTGATCAATATGCCAGAGTAAATGCATAGGAGTGCAAATAGCATACACTGATATTTGTACCAGACGGGGTATTAATAGAACACATTGCTGTGTGCACTGGGGTACAAATAGCATACATTGATATTTGTACCAGACAGAGTATTAATAGAACACATTGCTGTGTGCACTGGGGTAAAAATATAATTCACTTCTAATTGCACCAGGGTACGAATAGCATACACTGCTAATTGTACCAGAGGTGCAAATAGCCTTACCCATATTAATTTCACTCAGTGGCATTTTGACCATTCTTTCAGTTGCAAGAGAAGTCTCAAATATTGTGACAACTGATTTTTAGTTAAGATAAAGAGATATTAACTGCATGCAGTGCACTGTTTTGTGGTGTATCTCTATCTGAAATATTTAAATCATTGGGCATCATACATCATAGTTTGTTACCTTGTTGTCTTCTGGGCAGGGGCAGTTGGCTCGTTAAGGGATTCACTCACAACTATTCTTGTGCAGGTCACACTGGCATTGTACAATGGGTACTTCCCCACATATAAATGTGCGCCTCTCACTAAGGTGTTGAAACCGGTTGAGCCAGAATGTAGTATTTGGGCCTTGTTTTCTACCCTGGTTAAAACCAAACTCATTCACTTTGTGAACTGGAGACTCAGGATTGGGAAACATTTCCAACACTAGCACGGTGACCGAGGGAAAACGTTGCGTTAAATTTGGAATCATTGGTCCAGCCTTACCAATCACATTGATCAGAGATTCCTAACGTTACCAGACTTTCTAATGAGGAGATGTCACCAGCCAAGGGCCAGTAGCCTTAAGTACCAACAGATCCCAGTTACACACACCACAACACGAGATTACGTTTTTTTTTGTAAAAATACAGATTTATTTAACATATAATAACACATGGGTCGCCACTCTAGACAGGAGGGTAAAACTTATAGGGGCGGACATGTTCAGGGTTGGCCACTCAAAACCACACGTGTAGTCAATCCCATCTCGGAGCCATAAGGCACTTCAAAAGTCATAAGCACGAATCACCACCTATTATAATTTCACAATCCATGGACACAGCACACAGTAATGCACACAGTAATGATTTGTGACGTCACGCCCACACACTAAAAAGGCCCTTAACTGTTGCCCACTACAACTCCACCCACTGCCCAGTTACTGCAGCCCACCAGCACACAAGACACAACATTCACAAACACAAAAATGAATAAGAAGAAAATTATTGTCCGTTGGCCGGGATCCTCCAGGCCAAAAGGAAAATAAAAAAACAATAAATCTCTGTTCAAAGGGGATTGGTATCAGTCTAACCGGGGCCTCTGGGAAATGTAGTCCGCTACCGGATCGGCAGTGAGCCTAGTTCTTGAAGGTGACGTCACGGCGGCACGATGTTTACGTCAGCACGCCAGTGGAGTCCTCAACCACGGAAGCGGAAGCAGTACTGAGTCCCGGCTGAAACTTTTGATACACTCCAAGTTAGCGTTGTCACTCGACTGCGGCTCTCCTCCGGATCAGGCTCCATCTCGTCGTCCGGCAGCACCCGCCTGGAATTCTAACACCATCGTGAGCTACATGGACATGTGAATTAACAAAAGAATACAAATAGCTCTTCCCTTTACTGTGGCGATCGTCCAGCGTAGATAGCCCACAGCAGCTCAGTGTCCTCGTCGGCAGTCACAGTCAGCAGGCAGTGGTCGGCACAGGCAGCGGTCAGCAGGCAGCGGTCAGCCAACAGCGGTCAGCAGGCAACAGGCAGCAGGACTTCGCCTTCTCCCCTACTCCACCCCCACAGTCCTGCCGCTCACTGCCTCTTATCCGAGCTACAATCACCACACCAGCCAACCAGCACGGTAGCCAGATGATTGCCCATCAAGGCTGACGGGTGTGGGAAATCGTCTAGAGCACCACGCAGGCTTCGGGGCAGGGAAAAGAATCAGTACACAAGCATCCTACCACACAAACAACACTGTCATTGCTCGTCTAAGAGTCCAAAATGTCCATAACTGCAACAGTCCATATAACAATAATGTCCATAACTGCAACAGTCCCTATAACACTAATGTCCAAAACTGCAACAGTTCATATAACATTGGTCTCCATATCATAATCAGTCCCCACACAACACATACACATCCTCCCCGCCCACGACAGAGACACAGAACTCAAAACATCCTCCATAGAAATGCATGGGGTTAGTGTAACGCCAATATGGCAGTTGTCTACACCAGGGGTTCTCAATGTTTTTGGTTCCAAGGACCCCTTTTGGGGGAAATTTTCCGAGGACCCCCTCATAACCGTAACAATTAAGCATGCCATTTGTATTCTCTGCAGTTGTGGCCAGGTCCTCTATCCCATGTTTTTTGGCAGATGTGCAACTTCGTCTTTTGTCAGTTTTGGTTTTTCCGTCCCTTGACAACATGGACTGACTCAAACATTTCTACACATTCATCAGGTAGCTGGCTAACAAATAAGCCAAGATAAGCAGTAGTAGGAATGGTTCTTCATGACCTAAGTGAAGTTTTGGGTAGGAGCAAATAGACACAATTTGCTTGTTTTATGGGTGAAAAGGGGCATCATCTGTAGACATCATCTGTTTTAAAATGATAAAACTCAACTTTATAATTTCAAGTAAATTGAATGGCTATGAGAACCACTGGTCTACACATATCTCACCCCTTCTGCGGCAAAAAAAGTTGACATGTGAATACATCGTGCCAATCTCCTTGCGCCTCTGGAGCAAGGTTGGTGTCGTGAAGCCTGCCGAAATAGATGCCCGATAAGTGCCCAAGAAGCATTACAATATGGCCACCGAGTAGAGGGACTTACCTAAAAGGATTTTGACGTTACTTCCTACTTCGGTTAAACTTTACAAACTGACAATAAATAGTATCAGCAGTCAAGAAACAACAGGCATACCTTTGCTGTAAATAAATGGGCAGGGCAGCTGTGGCCTACTGGTTAGGGCTACGGGCTTGGAACCGAAGGGTTGCCGGTTCGATCCCCAAACAGTAGGAATGTGGGCGGGGTAGTGTGAGCTTCACCTCACTGTGTGTTTACTGTGTACTGTGTGTGTTTTACTAATTCACGGAATGGGATAAATGCAGAGACCAAATTTCCCTCATGGAATCAAAAGAGTATATATACTTATATACTTACTTAAATGTACAATGTTGCAGTTTTTATGTTCTATTGTTGATTTTTCTAACTATAATTGGAAAATGTAATCACTCTGAAATGTCTCTGAGTTTGACCACAATGGGATTTGGAAACCATGTGATCTGGAAATTGCAGCATGTTTAGAAGGTTGGTTGAAAGGTTGAGACAGTTTTATGGCAAATAAATTCAAAATGGTATCAAAAATTGGTCATTGTCAACGAAAAAACTACAAATAAAAGTCTAGGTTTTAAAAACACAGTTTCTTTTAAAAACAAGTTGGTAAGTAATTTTATGTGAGGCTAATCTGCATGAACATAAAACATCTACTATACCTGCAGTCTTCAGAGAGTAGAAAAGTATACATTTGGATATTGCCAGTTTTTGTGTGTGTGTGTGTGTGTGTGTGCGTGTGCGTGTGCTCTCAAGAATCTGAATAAGCCACTGGATACATCTATTTCCCTCAGTCTGAATAAGCTACTGGATACGTAAATTCCCCTAAATGAAGTATATTGCCTGCCTGTTAAAAAACAGTTAAATACTCCTGTCTGTTAATACTGCCTGTTAAATACTCTTGTCTGCATGTCTATGTGATTACCTTATCACTCAGGGTGTGCATTATGTTTACCTTTTAGCCCTGGAGTCTGGTTTTACAGCAGGTCTTCTGGGTGGGACATCATCGCCCATTGCAATGGGTCGTCGCATTTTCAACTATGATGAGGCACTTGATGCACCTATGCACTCACCACCCTCAGACTTTACTGACGGAATCTTCTGGAAAAACCCCATCATTCCAGAGAGGAAGTTCAAACATTTGGAAGAGGTGACTGTTTTTCAGGAGAATGGTTTCTATGTTGTATAATAGCATTGTTTTATTTGAAAAACAGACCTGTGTAACTGCATTTATTTTGTTCTGAATTAACTAGCAGGCTTTGGTCAACCATATTTCATCATATTGAAACTACTCAGTCAGAAGTCTGTAATTTTTTTTACAACTGTATTTCGTCACCAGGATAATGAATCAAGGAAGTCTTCAGCACAAACAGGCATTTTTGGTGCTCCTGCTGTGAGGCCATCCATCCCAGTGACAAAGGCCAAAGCTACAACTGTTATGAGCTCCCTCATGATAAGTGAGTCTAAAGCAAATTATATATTTACATTTCTAGTTTGTTACATATTCATAGTGTGTTTCAAACACATTCAATTAAATTAGCGCCATGGCCGTTGTTAAGAAAGCTGCAAGCTATGTAATTATTGATGTTGGCCTTTTCCTGATCATAATTTAAACTATGTTATGTAAGTCTTATAAGCAAACATAAACATGAGTATATTGTACCATTGCGGACTAGTTGACTGGCTGCACACAGTACAATAAAAAAGTTAGACATTGTTTGTAACCCTACAGTTATGTTTGTTGGTGGTTCTTAGCAGAAGCTTTTATCCAAAGCATTTTATAATGACACCAATAAAGATTATATTAACATTGAAATGAACAGTTTATAGTAAAGTCATATGGCCTAAACAAAAAAGAACAATTATTATTAGACTAAATATAATGAACAAGAATAATAACAATACTTATAAACATAATCCCTGACTAATGAGTCAGAGGTAAGAAGAAGTCTAGAACATAGAGCATTAAGTGAATCATTTCACAGAGGAATCACAGATGACAAGAGTCTTGACTGTGACCTTTTATTCTTACTTTCCTTGTGTCTGTTATCATGTACCATCTGTAGCAGCCAATAACGTAATAACTGCCAATAACGTAATCATTTTAATGTAATAAAGCCCATAAACCATTTTTTACCAACAATGCAATACCGTATTACCTTATTGGCTGGTTATTACATTATTGATTTGGTACAAAAAATACTTGTTGTTTAATTTAATGTATTATACATGTATGTATTATAATCTAATATCACTCTATATGGTGTCACACTGACATAGATATTTTCTCTCCCCCTGGGAATTAGGGCTGTACTTATTTATTTTAAGGTTTATTTCTAAGTTTTATGACACAGGGAATATTATGTAGGTTTAGATTAGTGATCTCCAACCTTTTATGCTCCAAGAGCTACTTTGACAAAATGAACATAGCCAAGAGCTACCAATTAAATATTTAGGCCCCTATATCGTGCACCCGGCGCAAGGTGGCACAATGTGCGACGCAAAGCTTATTCTTAGCTTACACTCAAGTGTTGATTTTTCACCATGCGCTCCTCTTTTATTAAACCTTGCGCCCAGGGGTGTGGCAATTGCCAACAATTAACTAATGTGGTCTGGCGCATGATCCAAAAATTGCTATCTTACACCATCTAAAAATCATTACGCCACTGATTGGATTTTTATGAAGGTTTACGAAGCACTGCTCTCAGATGTATGAACCTTTTCCTTGAACCTTTTAGGGAGCTACTAGTAGCTTGTGAACTATCTGTTGGAGACTCCTGATTCAAATGGACCAATTGTCCTTATATTCAGACAGGCCATTCAGGAGGCAGTGATGCAGAATTGACCCCCAACCTGGCCCCCTGTCAGATGCTGAATCTAGCTCTGTCTCAGCCTGAACCTAGCCCTCTGTTCTGTCTCAGTCTGCACCTGGACTTCTAGCTAACCCTGAAGAACAGACTATGACTAACCCCTTAGCTGACATGCAGGCACGGATCAATGCATAGGCTAGATATTGCTGCAGCCTAAGGGGCCCCACGTGTGCCAGCCTGCCAGGGGGCCCGATTGGCCATAAAACCATAATAATTCGTTCAAATTTACATAAGAGAATAACACTTAAACTTCACTGGCCCAAAATAAATAGGTAAGATGCTGATCCTGCAGAAAAGGCTGCTGTTCATGCATCACATTCAGCTCGGAAGTGCACCGTGACTTATGACTTTGCCTGTAACAATGCTATAGTGGAGATCGTTGTTTTTCAAAACTGGGACTCGTTAAAAAAATGAACATCCACAATGGGCCAATGCAGATTGAAACACCTGTCTCTGATGTCCATTGATATGCTGCACAAATTGGATTTTACCAAACAATGAAGAAAAACGTCTAAAGGTACAAATATGTAGGTTCATAACTGCTGTGGCATTATTGCATATGCTGTCGATTATTATAAACTGTCTCCTGGTGTAGCATATTGTATTGCTTTTGTTTCATGTTGGTTGGAAGTTGTCTGCAAGGATATCTTGTATTTTGTGGTTCAATTGCTGCATTTTAAGGATGCTACCTGATGTGAGTAGGCCAGTTGTTGTTGTAGGGACGTTGTCTTCTTATGTGTGAGTATTTGGTGGTTGCTGCTCTGTAAGGATGATGCTTGGTGTGAGTAGGCCTATTTGTGTTAGCTATTGCTGGATGGACGTTGCAATGATGTTGTGTGAATATTTGGTGGTTCAATGTTATGTTGCCTAATGTGATGTTGCCATTTTGTGTTCAATGTTGCTCTATAAGGGTGTTGTAATTGTAGTGTATCTCAATAAAACTGTAGAAAAAAAGCAGAGGCGCACTCAAGGGCTTGATTCTAATACAAATTTGTATTGAGAGCCGAGGTTTTTTCAACAAGTCTACAGACAAAAAACTGTGAAACAAACGTTTCGGGCTTAGCCCTTTATCAATGTCTCCATTATGAAATGCGTCACAGGGCGTTCAGGTTTTTTATAGCCGTGACGTGTTAATTACCGTAATACTTAATGTCAACACAAAAGACAAATCGTATAAACTACACCCAAAACCAAAAAACAACCATATGTGCAATTAACATTAAAAACATATACAGACAATATGTATACACATCTGGATTCAAGATAGCAGTGTACACCATAATCCAAGATCCACATAAGTGCTTATCGCAGAAGAACTGGTTCTGTCATGTTTTTTGTGATGCGATAAGCACTTATGTGGATCTTGGATTATGGTGTATAATGAACGCCCTGTGACGCATTTCATAATGGAGACATTGATAAAGGGCTAAGCCCGAAACGTTTGTTTCCCAGTTTTTTGTCTGTAGACTTGTTCAAAAAACCTCGGCTCTCAATACAAATTTGTATTAGAATCAAGCCCTTGAGTGCGCCTCTGCTTTTTTCTACTGTACTCAACCTTTGGAGTTCACGCACCAGGCAAAACATCACAAACTTAAGGTGCAGACGCCGATTTGCCATTGCTACTCAATAAAACTGGAAAAACAAATTTGGGGAGGGGGGCCCCACATAAAATGTAGCCTAGAGGCCCATGACCACCTTAATCCGCCTCTGCTGACATGGTAGGGGATGCTGGCAATTAGCCTGGAGCTTAGTACCTACCATCAGAAATCCATCAAGAATTACTGATTTATCTCTCTATCTATAGTCATATCTATATGTCATATATATCTATATGTCAGTCACATATCGGGTCTCACTCTTATGTCCTTGAACTATCTACTACTTGAACTATTTCATCCCAACCTGTAAATAAGAGGGGCACTTGCAGAGAGTTTGGAACTGGACAAAGAGAATGACTGCTCCATTAGTTTTATGAAGCTCTACAAGGCTGCTGGACACAACAGTGTCTCAGCATACATATAAGAGTTATTTAGTAAGGACAACTGATGGATGAACGCCTGGCTTATGCTTAGTCATGTAGCCTTTGGACAAATTTAAGGACATCTACTGGAAGAATGAGAGAGTGTGTGTAGGTGTGTTCATGGTCAGGTCTTAAAGCAGGTATTTGAAAGAGACAATAGATTAGTGTGACACCAATAAATAGAGTGATTTTATATTATTACATTATCGGCAAACAGTTATTACATTATTAAAATATTTCCCCCCCAAGCCAATAACTTAATAACCAGCCAAACAATTCTTACGTTATTAGTTCAACAACACATTACATTTATATAGCGCTTTTCTCGATACTCAAAGCGCGTCACATGGATGGAGGGACCTCACTAGTAACCACCACCAATGTGTAGCACCCACCTGGGTGATGCACGGCAGCCATTATGGGCCAGAACGCTCACCACACACACCAGCTTGAGGTGGAGAGTGAGGGAGTGAATGAGCCAATTACAGTGGATTATTACATTATAGCCAATTTATGACATTAAAAATGAACAAGATGATTATGTTATTGGCTACAGTTATTACATTATTAAAGTTCTGTTTTTTCTTACCAGGCCAATAACGTAATAACCAGCCAATAATGTAATAACTTAATACATTGGCAAGTTATTACGTTATTGGTTCAGAAATGTTATAAGGGTTTTATTACATTAAAAATAGCCAAAATTATTATGTTATTGGCTGCTACAGCATCTTAGACCGGATATAGACCCTTTCAACTGCATAAACAAACATGTGTGGCACAGAAAACAACATTGAACTAATGGTAACTTGGGGACACAATATCAACAAAATAAGTTTTAAAGTCGATATTATGTGGAGCATTATGCTAAAGTCCGATTCATTTTCATTTCAAAGTATCGTTTGTTTTGAAAATTTTCTATGTACAATATAGTCTATACAGTATACAAAATAGTCTATACAGTAGGTCACATGACTTCTAACTTGGATTCTCCTCATTATTACCACATAATTAAGACATAATTATGAATAATAATAATATATTATATAATAATAATTAATTTATTGGCATGGGTTCTTACAGCATTTTTTATATTAGTAACCCTGGGCCCAGTTCCCCGAAAGCATCTTAAGCCTAAGAGCGTCGTAAAGTCCCTCTTACGAACGTCTTAAGATTTGCCGACTGTTTCCCGAAACCATCGTAGCTTAAGAGCGTCGTGAAAACACTCGTACTAGTCACTCGATCTACTAGTGCTCCAGAGTTCTCGTTACCGGCTAAGAGCGTCTTAACAGTACTTCTCACTGAGGTCACCAACAGGACATACAGAGGAATTACAACTTAGAATACATAATCCAACTTACGTTCCCATTCTTTATTAGGTTTACCTGTGATTAATTCGATTTTAGCGTGCAAAATAGCATAGCCTAAATTTAATGGTCATAATAATGTGATGAAAAGCGGACAAAAATGCAATCAAGTTATGAAACGAGACGTTGCCAGAATAGTTTGCCATTATCTTTGCTAAGTGAGGGCTATATTTTATTAGGCCTATAAGGGTACAAGCAGAGAAAGGAACATGTGGTTTAGTCTGTAGGCCTACTACATCAAAATCTAAGCCTACACATTTCCTCACTTTCTTACTCGACTTCTTTCTTATCTTCAAACGTGTTCTTAAGTGACACAGCGAAAAAGTATTGCATGGTGCAACAATCTAATCTTAAATAATTACAATTATTTATGTCTGTGTGTGGTATATAACCTACTTAGGATGCTTACATGCAGATGTCAAAGTGTTTCTATTTTCGTATTGATGTGAATTAATGTGTAGATCCGAAGTTTAAACGGTAGGCCTATAGCTGTGACGTGCAGTCACCTGACATCACCATCAAATCAGAGGATATTTCAGAACTATTAACGTGGACAGCTCCCCTTAAGAGCATCTTAAGAGCAGTGCACGCGCGTTCACGCTACGAGCATGTTCGGGAAACAGTCGGAAAAACCAAACGAACGATCGTAAGATGAATCGTAGAAAACCCTCTTAAGAGCATGTCTCCGTCGTTATCGGGAAACTAGGCCCTGTTCTATTTAACCACAATGTCAAACAAGAACAGAGGAACTAAAGTTAATACTGCTTTAAATCTGACTCCCTTTCACGAAAGTAGGGATGTAACGGTATGAACATTTAACCTCACGGTTATAGTGACCAAAATTATCACGGTTTTTGGTATTATCTCGGTATTTTTAAAAATATGTTCAGAAAGCACTGATAGGCCTACACAAGCTGAAATAGTTTCAAAAGTGTCCCGTTCACTTTTTCCTTGGTCATGTTTAATTGGCTATATACTTATAGCTTAACTTACCCTACCATGACTTGGAGTTTGCTATTTTTGTTATTTGGATCCAATGAGTGAGACCAAAGTAAATGTTCGAAATAAAACTTTAGGCTACTGTATTCTCCTGATAACATGAGAGGAATGGATTTAATGTGGACGCGAACATAGAAAGACGCAGAGTGGCTACATGATACAGTGCACGTTTTGTGGTGAAAATGTTCCGCCTTTTAAAATCAGGTCAATTAAAACCATCAATTAGAATTAGTAGGGTACCAGTTTTGTTTCATTGTACCAGGCCTACTGTATGTCAAAAGCAGGCTCAGATGAAGCTTGGAGGGATTAAACACATGGTTTCCACACCGTGGTAATCAACCACAATCAATCATGACCAGATTTACCCCATCCAGCAGGTCTCAGGTCAACTCTTTGCCTCTGATGAAAATGTAGGCAAATTGGCAAAGTTTTGTAAAAGCACTCAGTATTACAATGTAACAACTATATGTAGGTACTTACAAATACATAATGCAAGTACAATGATAGTACCTGATAGTATATGTTGTTACACAGGTTGTACCACTGTACCTAATTAGGTAGGTACACTGTAACAGCGACACATTAAAATAAAGTGTTACCAATCATTCTTCTGCCAAGAAATATTCCATCTATCAGAATGGTTGCCAAGCAACGTTGAGACGCAGCCACTTTAAAGGTGCGATTTGTAGGATTGTTACCAAACGTTCTGTAGACCAAAATCAAAACACTGGTGAACGTTCTCAAGACTACCAGACGCGAGCCTCTTCTGGGTTGCCAGATGTAATGAAGACTTAGCTAACGTTAGTTGACCAGCTGCTTTAACGTTTCTCCAACTATGACCCAGCTACACATTACGGAAACAGTGAAAATAAAAAATACCTCTTTAACCAACGTAACATATTTAGCTGAAGTTAGCGATGCAGATGAAGTTTAGCCTAGGCTACCTGTTGTGGAGAAATATGGGCAGCTCTACGTCAAACTTGATATTCTTCGTTTGATGAAGACGTCACCATCTCAGGAAGCTCCTCCGATGTCCACTTTGTTTCTATTTCGGTGAAGACAAACTATGAAACATTGCCGTTGCTATGCAACCTTGACTGGGGGAGTCGCGGCATCTGAAGTGTGCGTTAGCTTAGTGCTTCTTACTGATATATTTCTACTTTAACGGCACCGACAATCAAAAAACCCAGTGGAAACTAGATGGCAGAAGTGTGTAGGCCAATCGCCCACCATTTTTTTCTACTTCGCTACCTACAGATTGTTTTACCGGTATGATATTTCGAAACGCCATGTTATTTCCCATAGACAATCGACGCCCTGAAGTTGGATGGATACGGAAGTTACGGTGGCGGGACTTATTCTGGAGAGGTCTATTGACAGCTGCATTAAATAGACCCACCTATACATTTTCTATATCAACAAAATGGCCGCTGCGAACGTTATTATCTGATGCCTAATTCTAGAATTAATCGTTCAAAACATAAACGAAAATTCCAAGAGATTCCGCCCCGTAACTCATTTTTTTTCATGGGTTTTACGGCTAGTAATGTTGTCAAATAAGCCATTACTTCAATTCATCGTGTTTCCTTACTCTCTGACAACATATGGTGATCATTTTTGGAATGGTTACAGTTTATTTTCCATTATTTCCTACATACTGATCCTTTAACTTTTGTATCAATTTCAGAACTCACTCAGGAGAACATCCAGAGATTTGAACAACAGGCAGGTTTGACTGATTCAGGCTACAAGCCTCACAAAGGGCTCTCTGCCGAAGACACCCACTTTTGCCGCAAAGGAGAACATTTACCAGTAAGTACAGATGAATTTGAGGAAATCCCATTATAGACTACACCAAAAGTTGACTAATGGCTAGTGCTGATGACTTGTTGAATTTACAGAATTGATGATGGTCTGAGACCGAAAACGGTTTGGACGTAGCACTTTTTCACTACTTTTTTATTATTAAATAAGTCTACTCAACAATTAAATCTGCAGTATTTGGTGTGCGAGTTCATCCTGATCTGATTGTTGAATTTACAACAAATTGGCCTAAAGGTGCTTGCACACTGCTGCAACAAACACCAACATTAGGCTCAGTGTCCATCAGTGTTTGTTTGTTGCAGTGGTGATTCTGTCAGGATCCTTTTTATTGTTCTGTTTTTATGTGTTTGTTGCTGTTCCCCATGTGCTCTGTGTTTACCTGTCTGTTGTCATGTGACTTTGTCTCCGCCCATCCCCTTAATTGCTCTGCGCTTCCTGTCTTGTTAGTTTCCTTCCGTTTCTGCTCTCACCTGTTCCCTGTTATTGTCTTGTTGGTCTCGTCCAGTCCTCTGTCTTGCTGTTAATTGGTCTGTGTATTTTTACACCCCTCTGTTCCTTTGTCTCTTGTTGGATCGTCTCTCTTGTCGTGTCAGAGTATTCTGCCTGGAAGGGTCTTGCGCTTGGGTCCTGAACTACCAACCCTCACAGTTTCTAAAGAAATTTTGATGGGATGGCCAGGTTGGGGCACATAAGCCTAACATATAAAAAGTAAAACAATAATAAATATTAAAGCTCTGGATTTGTTACTAAATTATTCAATATTAACTGTTTATTTCATATAGTATTAACAAGTATTCAAAATGCAATTGACGTGTGAAGTAGCCTAATAAATCACTAGAAAAAAATAGATTATCTGAACCACACAACTTGCAACAAGGTGCAATGCAAGTAGTTTTCCACCATAGAGGTTAGCTATGCATGGATATAACAACTTCATTACAATGGGATAAATTGGTTCTTGAGCCAAGTGACACGGGACATCTATAGAATCACCATACGTATACCATAAACGCCGTTGATGATGGAGGAAAACATGTAAAGAAATCACTACTTTGCCTACATAATAGCTTGAATTGTAGAGGTTAAGTCATTCAAGAAAACGGGTTAATGTTCTTTAGCCATGCAGTTGCACCTACAGTAACAGCCAAGCTGCCAGTGCTACTCCAAACTACGGCAGTTTGACATTTCTATAATGTCGGCCATAGGAGGTATTTCTGACTTGGCTAAAATCCCCACACAAAATTCACATTCAAGATAATGAGTGAGTAAATTAATGCATAAAACATATTCTAGAAAGGGTAGCTTGACCGCTAAATGGCAAATATGGGTAGAAAGTTTAGTGGTTGGAGCTACAGGTTGAGAGTAGGCCTAGTAGTTGTTGCATCGTTCATGGATATTTTGCGGTTGTCAGCATTTTAATTGCACTAGTTTGCCTTGACCCTCTATATTCATAGGTGAACACTCTTCAACTGAGTATTTCACTTATTATAACGTTTACATTCATTCATTTTGAGTGCAGGGGTGGAACGACCGAGGTACACTGGTGTTAAAACACAGCTGCATCCGCATCATCCAGTCATTCACGCCTGCGTGTGAGCAGAGGCTGAAATTAAGAAAATATTGGGACACGACAGAAAACATTTCTTCCATTGATTATAAATTGGTTATGCATTCTTAATCATTTCTATGTATGTAGCGCTGTCGATGTTGTAGTGACCACATCCTGACCACATCGCTGTATGCTAAAATGTAATGGTGCGATACCAAGGGTATCACTGGGTGTTCCCTCCTAGGCCACAAAATCACTATTCAATTCCTACTTAATCTCAGTTCATTGTTAAAAAGACCCCAGAAGGAATAAATATGGTTGAAGTCTATAAAGTTTATTAAATCACAATAAAGAGAACAAAAATGTTTAAGTCAGTAAAGAATGGCCTAATCACCATAAAGAGTATGAAATATGAAATCTTACAGACAGACTAGCTATATTGAATTAATATCAATACCATTAAAATAATTTATTTAGCATGCATTTGGTGTTTAGGTGTCCCGTCTGAATGCTATAGCCTACCTACACCTTTAAGTTAATTTACCTAATACTGTACATGTCTCTATGCCAGTAGCATTTTGAGAAAGGGGAGGGGGACTTCCCCCTTCAGTCTTTTCAAATGGTAGAGTGTCAGAGTAAACTTGCCCAGTTATTTCTCCTAGGACTTTGTCTGGGATGTGAAGCAGGCTTCGTAACAATCACAGTTATAAGGTTTTAGAACACGTTTAACTAACAGCATTTGTGACACTGTGTTTGTGTTGTCACTCACTCAGTCCAACAGAGGCACCAGGTCAGAGTTTGGGCCAAGTAAAGGGAGAGGCAGATAAATACTTATTAACTCGGTTTTGAAGGAGACCAGTGTCTGCATAACGGTTCAAAACAGGTATGCTAATAGATAATTTTACTGATGCTTGGCTTTTCAGCTAGTTGGTTAACTTTACTTGTTATATAAAATGAACAAAGGAACAAATGAAAAATAATTAAATCCAAATCTGTGATCAACATAAACAGCGAAACAATAATTTAATATCCCATATAAAGCTTTTCACATAACATTTAATTCATAATATTTATTATTGTAAATACATTTTTATCTTCGACGAGAAGGCAAGAAAAAGAAGCCCTGTTTTTTTGTTAGACTTATTTTCATATTGATAGCAGTCAGTAGAATACTTGAGCTTGCCTCTCTTAGACATCAAAAGATCCACTCGGGGTGGGGTGGGGGAGAGGCCTACCCTTAGGGTGGCCTCCAGTGTTGTTGTAAGTCTGTTCCTGGCCTTGGTCTGAAACAAGAAATCCGGCAAGTTTTCACATAGAGCTCCATTTCATTTTGAAAAAAATGAAAACAATCGGTTTTACCTAGATTGAGTTGCTACAGCTAGCAGCTAACACAGGAAGCTACAACGCTACACTCTGGGGGCATGTCCGTGAGCTCCCATGCTCCCAACAAACTGATTGTTTTTGTTTGTTTTCGTACCGATAGTACTCGGTGACCTCGAGAAACGGAAACGGAGATCTATGTGAAAACTCGCCGGATTTCTCCTTTAACCCTAACCTTGAGGGCCCGTCCACACAACGATGACCCCGGCATTTTAGGAGGTCGTAACCGATCTTTTTGAAACCTGGTTCCAGAGTGGGTTTTTTAAAAACTGCCGGTTAACTTTTGCTGTGTAGACAGCAAAGCTGGCATTTTGATGACAACATATCCCCACCCCTGAATCCAGCTACCGCACTTGACCTGGAACTCTGCTTGTCAGAACATACCAAACTATTTGTTTGACATAGGGCAATTCCACGCAACACTGTCACATCCGTAACGGCAACACAATGCCATGGTATTTAGTTGCCGTTATGGACGTGACACTTTTGCGTGGAATTGCCCCATATTAAAATGTTTTACTTTTCCCCGTCATGATTTCTGTGCACGCGATATCAGCCTTTTGTAGCTAAGTTAGAAGCACACCGTTAACTTGCTCTATATCAGACCTAATGCAAAACGTAAAAACATTCCATGTATAGCAGTCACATACCCTGAAAATGAACTTTATTAGTTTTACAGTTGAATTGAAAACTGAATTTTCCATAGTCTACTTATCTCACGCGACTGCTTTTGGAATGTTTTTGTTTCTTCATCAGGAATTAATATGAAGCCTCTGCGCCGTCACGGCACCATCAACTGGTCTGGCATATGCACTACAGTGCTTTATGTCGGTTTCACCTCTTCATGTGGACGCAAGTTTTTTTTTACCGGTGTCGTTAAAGATGTGAAAGCGGTACGACAAAATATACCTGTTGGTTTCGTGTGGACGTGGCCTTAGTTGTGGCCATAATTGAGAATCCTGATTCACACAAATATGTAGCTGTGAATGGGAGAAGGAATTTGAGAGCTCTCAGTGCAAGGCCAGGGTATTCATTTGAAACAACTATCCAGAAAGAGCTCATGTCTACGTTGGCCCACTGTAATTTGAAGATGCTGTAGGCTGAAACATCCAGGACTTGTGGTTCCAAATCTGTGGGCAGGGCAGTATCAGATTGATCCACAGAAAATGGATCCAAAATCCACTTTTCTCAGATTTCCCTCCCTGGGATCCTCAGGGAATATTCAGCAAATGTCTATGCCAGCTGTATGAGGTACCGTGACACGACACGAGTGATGCTCTCTCCAGTGTAATGCATGTTCTCCAGTATTTCACTCAAAATGGAAACATTTCCATCCTTTCCTCCTGCACCCTCTTGTTCCACAGTGCCAGCTTGCATTTGAAAGCCTCAACCTTGGCAGCAACCAAAAAAATGCTACCGTTCTTTCCTTGGAGTGTGAGGAAAATGGGAATTGACAGCATTCTTTTTCATGAAGTTTAAAGTTTTCACAGCCACATCCATCACTTTATTTAACTCAGGTGACATTTTGTTGCGTGGCTTTCACGGTGGAGGAAAACAATGTGTCCACACAGCCTCAGGTGCCCGATTGAGAATCTGCCTGATGACACCGCTATGTCTCCCGGTCACCGATCCTGCACCATCACTGCAGACACCAACGCAGTTCTTCTACTCCAGGCCATTCCTGGGCCATGGTTTGTGTTGGTAGCTCTGCACAGAAAAAAGCATGTCTTCATGCAGACTACTGCCACAACGATAGTGAACAAAAACCAGCAGTAATGCAGCATTGCTGATGTCCATTGATTCATCTAATTTTATGGAAAAAAATGGACTACGTTTTATTCCTTCCAGGACTTGGGTCTGTATGTCTGCGGCTATCTCCGAAATTCAGAGTAATGCAACCTCCCCAATCATCTCAGAGCACATATTTATGGCAACTGGCAGCACAAGTTCCTCCTCTACCATGAAGGCTTTCTTGGTCTGTGCCACACGTCTTGCTACAAGGCACTTTAGATTGTGTAGCCAAAGATGTAATAGATTTTCTCTGTAGCTGAGCTCAGTTTGCTTTTCTCTTAAAAGTCAACCAGGTTATCAGCCAGAGTTGGGTGTCTTGTATCGATGCCTCTTCAGTTTTCGAAGGCTTCAGGGCCTCATTTGACAGAATTAAGCTGCACTCAACACTTGGGCGCTTGAGCTTTGGGCTCAAACTAAATGTAATTTGGATTGTATTCACAACCTTATTAGTTTTAGGTAAAACATAGACCGAGCATTGTCATTTTTTCACTTCAGGAACTTTTCCATTTCTCCATCTATCTATCCCACACCCATAGAATGTTAGCTTGTCAAAATGAGAGTTATAAATTTGAGTTGGAGCAGATTTTCAATTTGAGTTAACGAAAAAATAAATAACCTACTAATTTAATAGATGTGACTGAGACATGTAATGGGGTTACTATAAAACATACTTTCCTTTTTAAATTACATCGATATTGTACTACACTAAATAAAGACAGTTCTCGTATATTTTATTGAAAAACTAGCTTCAACTTTAAAACATTTCCCGGCCCACTATAGATGGCGCTCCATAGTCCAGTAGTTGAGAAACACCAGTTTAAAGAACATTGCATCTCTATCGTCGCAAATCTTTGATGTGAATTGGGCTTTAGGATTAGGTTTTCATTTCATTTTTTTGAGAATTGTGCCTGCATTGTAATTATCATTATTGAACTTAATAATAAAGAAAATGAAAAAGAAACCATTTCCTTGAACAGTGGGTTTCCTATCCTGGAAACCAGCCCGAATTGAATCCTGTCGACAAAATTTGAGTCCGGGAAATTCAGTCTGGCTTTGCTCCATTGTGTGCCCGGTAGAGAACCGTACCAATCAAATAATCAGGGCGGCTTTATACGTTGATGGACAGATGAGCAATGGTGCACAGTCTATTACAGTCTATTGTTTACAACAAAAAGGCTGCGATTAAGGCATTTGTCGAGAAGAAGGATGTTTTTGGCCGTTTTACTTGGAAAAATACACTAATATAAATATTTCCACTCATAACTGGTGTACTGGTTATTAGCTTTACTGCTTCCTTGAGTATTCTAATTTTGTTTATTCAATGCCCATTTATTCATCCTCGCTCTAAAAAAGTAAAATATTCTTGAACGCTATGCGGCTGCTCTGAAATCATTGGTTGGTAGGCCTATATTGTACCATTCATTATATAGTTAGTCATGGATTTTTTGTTTTTTGTCAGGGAAATTCAGTGAAAAGTCATGGAATTCTACATTTGACTTAGAGTGGGAACCCTGACCGTTCTTCCTTCCACTGATTGGTCAGCAGTGTTGGGAGTAATGCATTAAAAAAGTAATGTTATTTCAGTAATGCATTGCTTTTTGCTGTAATGTAGTAATGTAAGGCATTACCAATACAATTTCAGTAATATTTTACTCGGTACAATTCTCAACAACTGAAGTTACTTTGCTTTTTAATCCAAAATTGAGAAATGCTGCTTTTACAGACAAAGATCGTAGCCATTCTTAAACTATGTGCATTAAGTCTACACCACTGTAAGTGCAAGGAAAGGCAACCAGCAATGATGAGAACCATTTAAAGTCAACATACAATTTCACTGTCAGGGTCCTCGGAAGTCTACCAATGAAGTGTGAAGATACATTGAGCCTCGTAAATGGTGTAAAACAGTGATTTATTTGCATGGCTAGCCCGATGCCGAAGCACCACCATTGAAAAAGCTGTTGGTAGCATCGGCTAACTAGCGCCAGATTTTGGAGTGCAGGGGACAAGCTGAGATGGGCTATGAGACATATGTTCACACTCGGTATCATGTTTCAACACACTTTAGGTCAATATCACACCGGAATTCTCCTTTAAGCCTAGCTCAGTCATTATGCCATACCACATCACCTCCTGCCGTGTAATGAGCTGCATTGAACACATGAAAATCTATTGAGAACACCAAATCCATATTTCCTGTTATTTTGGTGAAAGTAATGTAAACGTATGTAATGCCTTACAATTCAAAGACAGTAATATTGTAATGTAACAAATTACTTTGAGATGACAGTAACAAGTAATAAATAATGCATTACGCTTTTGAAGTAACTTGCCCAACACTGTTGGTCAGGTCTATCGAATTGTGCGCAGTTGCATTTTCCCCCTGTAGGCCTATCTGTTGAAACACGCCCCATAATCACGTCCAAACTCATTCAGCCTATTCTGAATAGAATTGAGTTGGCTACACCAGGCTATGGGTTTCCTTGAACTTGACTGATTCTCCTAGAAAAAAATCAATGTGAACAACAAATATAAATAAGTAGCTTACACACACACACACACACACACACACACACACACACACACACACACACACACACACACACAAAATCATAGCAATGTTGCCAAACAGGCATAAAACAGTTATTTTTTCCGTCTTTCTTTTTCCCCCCTAAATTAGCGATTGATTTAATTGCACAACCCTAATAGCGTATCATTAGCCCGAACAATATTGGTTTTGTTGTATGACCTGTATTGTTGACGTAGATCAATTATGTAGCCTACAGGGTCTGAGAATGACTCATTGTCAAGTCAAGTCTTGAATCAAATAAAAAATCTAAGCCTTTTTTCACCAGGCCGAACGACTTGTCCTGTTGCGTCTGTTCTGTTCCTGTAAACTAAAGTAAACAGATTACGCAATGTCTTCTATATATGGGTGTTTCACGTGTTTCCTCCTATGGTTTCCTCTGATGGGTTACCAAGCAACGCGTTCAAATGAGACGAGCCTCCCTGTGTAGAACGTAGAACCAATCACATTCTGTTTTACATGAGGAGAGGACATTTTGCGTAGCTTGTTTTCAACATAATCCTAGGCCACGTCTTTTTGGATAATTATTTGCTTAACCTGAAAACGAGTCGAAACATGGACACAAATATAATATCAATTGGACTGGAAAGTCAAACAAATCTACATTTCAAAAGGTATTTTTCATTACGTTGTTATTTCTGTGGTGATACAACTTCAACGTAACGTTGAGCGACGGAAGCTAAGTCAAATTAGCTTTAGCTGTATTCATAGCTAGCCATAGTTTAACGTTACACAGTTTGTGATTTGCTTTATCTTCAGTATGATGAATCATAACGTAAGATTCGTATTAAACATCTACATCTGTTTATGAATGTGTGTTTGTTGGTTAATTCTACTTGGATTTAACGGAGTGTGACCCGTTCCGTAGCATAGGTAGCGTTAGCTAGCAATAGCTTGCTAGCCTATTATGGCTTGTTAACGTTAGGGGAAAGTTGGCTAGCCAGATAATGTTAGCTGCTACAATACAACAATACTGGAGGCCTAGCATCTAGCTGACATTTCTGATCCTGGAGTAGAAAATGCCGGAGAGCTGACCAGCTATCCCATTGAATACTGGTATGTCGGGAAATATGACAGATTTTGTTGATGTTTATTGGGTGAAGGATAACGTTGATTTAACGTTATTCAAATATCGTTCTACAGTATGACCTATAAAACCAAGGTTGGTTTATGTTAGCTACTCGTAACACCCCCAATTATCACCACTTTTGTTCAGAAATTCTAAAACAACGATGTTTTTTAATCCTTCAAACATTTACTAAATGAACCTTACATTTTTTAGTAGCCATAAATGTGTAGATTTGAACAACATCTGGTTTGGTTCTTAACGGGAGCATTTACTGCCTGAAATATCCGATTTTGTTTACCACGCTCGGAGTTATAGTGCTGATCTGATGGGTCGCCTATTTACACCGTTTCAACGGCACATGAACGATTTGACCGATAATTCTCGTCATGAAATTCCACTGGAGCTCTAAGCGGTTGTGTATACGCAGCCTTACAACACTGTTTACAGCTCTTCGAGTTACGGTAAAATGTCATTTTTGGTACATAGCTAATTTAGATACACCTATGGTGTGGGTGGTTGCGTTTCTTCAGCGGTTGAGTCCGCTGTCTTGGTTTGTATAGAAATGGATATTAAGTGACACATACACGCAAGACGGTGGAAATACGGGACCGACGGTAATAGGGGGAGTTGTATAATTTACTGTTAGCCAGCTGGTGCCATAGGCGGTGCAGGCAGTGGGCCTCATGTTATTCCGCCTACACAAAGTTACCATTACCAGGTTGACAATAAAGCAGAAGACACTGTCCCCAATGTGTAACATTACCAGCCCGATGGTGCGTTCCATTTGTAATGTCTCTGAGGTCGACATTACCAATGTCTAAATCGGAAATTTCAATGGGAACGCTTACCAGTTAAGAATGCAATATTCTTAAATAACAAGATTGCAAGACAAGCAAAATTGGTACTTTCAGTGCACACCTACCCAGCATATTACACCCAAGTCTCTGGTTACACGTGAAAATGTATTTGTTAATCTTAAGAGTAACAATTGACACTGCAGTAGAGCAAAACACCTTGTCATCAGCAGTGAGGGAGTTGTGGTGATCCAACTGAGTACAAGGCTAGTCTGCAGACAGAAGCAGGCTGCTATGTCTGCAAGAGTGGAATGCATAGTTTGTAGAATAGGGTGGTCCTTATATTTCACCATTGTCATGCTCTTAACCCTTCAAATTGTTCCTTTAAGCTTATATAAGATAATACAGCATGCCAATTTTTATGGCAGTAACATACTGGTAGCTCAATAGCTTTAAACTTCGAGATTTTGATGATTTTCATAAAAACAGATCATTTGAATTGGTATTGTAACTGGCTAGTAAAATTCCAAAGCAATCTCCATAAAAGCATCTAATGCACCATATATTCCTAAATATGTATTTTAGATAAGCTTACATATTTTACATCTCAGGTTACTCATTGTAGAAACTAAATCCAAATGAATCCATCCATGACCCGGTTTAGCAGATTTACCTTTCCTGGTGGAATCATTACATATTTATATTGATTATCACCTTGGTTACTGTTTGGGTTTAGAGCACATTTTTTGTTCTCCATTAAAACATTCAAACAATTGTATTCACGGAACCCCAAATATGTGCCAGAAAACTGCATGAGGGGGAAAAAAAGACACCTTCACCATTCCTTGCTCAGCCTTGCTTGCAGTTGTGTACCAAGAGCAAAATCATGGCAAAAAAACAAGAATTGAAGTTTATTTGATTGGTTCCACCATACCAAAATTAGTTGGATCAAAACTGCCATCTATTAGAATGGAAGATCACTGACGGATCTATCCAGACTGCAAAAAGCTGCTGAGCATCAGACATGAGGGATTGTTGAAAACGTTGTGCTTTTTTGAGATTGTTGTCATTGTTGTCCTGTCAGTGTTGCTCTGATTTCAATCAAATGTAGTTCATTTGCAACAACTTTTTAATATTACTTGCATATCACAATAACGTCGCACAGCTTAACATAGGCAATCTTCCACATGATTGAGCTACCTCTAAGGGCTAGTCCACACGTACCAAAACCGATTTTTTTCCCCCTCCGTCTTCCCTGGAACCATATCAAGAATATTTGCGTCCAAACGGATCCATCTCAACAAGACTCAACACGTTACTTCATACCATAGGCCTATAGGTGGCACCGTTTCTCTTACAGAAATTGACCAAAGCTTGCACTCTGTAGGCTATACAAACAGACA
Source organism: Alosa sapidissima (assembly GCF_018492685.1). Lineage (NCBI taxonomy): Eukaryota > Metazoa > Chordata > Actinopteri > Clupeiformes > Clupeidae > Alosa > Alosa sapidissima. The sequence continues at coordinate 2,964,089 of NC_055976.1, forward strand.
GAATAGGCTAGGACGAAAATGGCTAGTGCAAGGAAACCAGAATTAAGTGTGGACTGATAGTGAACTGCCAACTGTAGTCAACTGTAAAACTAATAAACTTCATTTTTACGGTTTGTGAAGGGTGCAGTCCCGTCCTTTATTTGGCTAACGCAGGTACAAATAATCTCCTTTACTTTCTTTGGTTGTAGGATAGTCTGCGATTCACATTAGTTTTGGCTATCACCGCAAATGCATAGGCTACTAAACGCTAGGTCTACCCAAGTTAGGCTATGCTGTCGCCACATTTATAATATTGCTATAATACCTTCGTTAGTAACAGTCGATACTTTTGCCTGCATCAAATCGCACATTCACATTTAGTGCGCATCTACCATAGGCTTAACATGAGTCTGTATGCTCATATCTGACTTCACTAGACTATGAATGAATTTATTTATGTTGTAAGACATGTCAAATAAATGAATGACACTGGCACTACGCACAAATTAATTTAAACTTACACCGCACTTCCCTAATAACTTCTGACTAGTTCTCTCGCGTCACCGACGATAGCTAGAAATGCATCAAGAAAACACAGGGAAAACACTGTTCAGTCCACCAAGTCATGATAAGCTATTGGCGCTGCGCAGCACCAGTTGTGATATTTAGCCTACTGAGTGTAATCGTAGGTAGTCATGTATGAAAACTAGTATTGTTAGGCAATACTATAAGTGTCAAGTCCAGGGCAGCTGAGGTGTGGCGATGACATCAATACGCAGGTATGCGGTTTCGCCGTCCAAACGGGAACAGGATTCACAGGATTTACAGGATTACAGGATTCGTTTGGGCGATCGGCCAAGACGAAGCAAAACCGGTGCGTTTAACCCAAAAAGCGTCTCCGTGTGGACGGGGCCTACATTTTGTCAAAATGTTTGCATATTTCTAAAAGTTTGACTTGATAAGGACCACTCAACCAGTTTTACTGTTTTGGTCAAATCCCCTATGCTCTGTTTATGCAGGTGCACATTTCCTCTCCAATTAAAACAGTAGCTTTATACTACTATATAGGATTCCTGTGGTTACTCTATACAAAACCTATTAATCTCAATGGGGCATTTTGCCCATGTTCAGGGTGGAAAATAAAAAAGAAAGATTTGCATAAGACCGGTCAAATTGGTGTTTTTAAAAAAGAAGGGATCATGGAGAATAAAGAAAAAAATATTTTAAAAAGTCTTTGTATATTCCCACAAGGTGTTAGGGTGCTCTGAAAATGAGATCCACAATTATTTTTCAGACTTGTGAGGTCTGCTGTTTAGACCCTGAAGGATTTTTTTTCTGTTCATTGGTTTTGTGAGAGTGTTTCTACTTATCTCAATAAGGAAAATAATTTAAGAGTCTATGTTTAGTACAAATATGTCTTCTGGGGCCGTTTTCACAAAGCCTTTTATCTTACCACTAGGAGTACTCCTAAATCGCACTAAAAGATTTTAGCTAGGAGTTTTCTCTTAAAAGTTGTGGCGGTAGTGGGGTAGCGTAACGGTTGGGCGCCAGGTGGATTTATCCACCACCACTCAGACAGAGTGAAGATAAACTAAAGTTAAGAAATAATAACTAAATGGCTTTATAAAGCACCACAAAACATTAAATGGTTTTAACTCTTTAACTAAAAAGACTTCAAGAAATGCAAACATGTGTGTCCTGAACAATATATTCCTTTTTGAACACACCTGAACACCACACAAGCAAACAAACAACCACAACAGCAGTAGCAGTCCATTCAGCCTATTTTTAGATCAGGCCACTAGGAGGTGGTAGGCCGTAGCCTCGGCAAAAAACGCAAAAAGGCAAGATGCAAAAACGAGGGGAAAAAGTATCTTCAGTCAAAAAAGACCTCTTCAGCCTAAGGCCACAATAAACCCAAAACAGTATACAGTAGCAGGTTAAACAAATTATGCTGCTACTCAAGTGCAGCACAAACAAGACCTTTTATTTAGGCTATAATTAATTGGCTTACTACAGCGTAGCCGACTGCTTCAAAGCTCCCAGTGTGGATAAACCAATTAATACAAAATAACAATAAATAGCAAAATCACAGTAACAAAAAGAAAAGCTCTCCAAAACTAGAGCACAAACGTGATTGCTTTCAGTTTACAGTTTAGATTAGATTACAATAAAGGCAGGCTGGCGCCGGAGGAAAGGAAAATGTAGAAATAAAAATATCCCCAAAAGACAAAACAATAATCCCCAGGAAAACCCCTAAGGAAACCCTCCCCAGTAGCCTATGTAATCTATATTCAACTTAAAGTCGCGGCGCTCACGACTAAACAACAAGAGCGCTTTTAAAGAGCACGGGAGAACACAGAGAAGTGGTCTAGCTGCTACAACCTCGCACTGTCGCGTGTCTCCTGCGAACAATGGTAAAACAGTTCTAATGCAAGGAGATCACGGAGCGAATGGAGTGCACACCAAAGGACCAAACTCGCACAAAACTACTAGCTTACCCACGTTGCGTGACTTCTGCAAACAATGATAAGACAGTTACAGCGCAAGGAGATCACGGAACGAATGGGGCAAGACAAAAGACCCGACAGGCCAGGAACAACAACTTTGCTGCCGTGATCGCTTGCTGAACAATGATAAAACAATTCGTTATTGCAAAGCGATCACGGAGCTCGGTTTGGACTAGACCAAACACGCACAAAACTCTGAACAACTCGGTGGAGTTATCAACCTGCCGAACAATGGAAAGACAGTTCTTTGAGGCTAGGCAATACTCACGGAGCGTCCGAGACAAGGACCAAACCAGGCCGCTCTCACAAGGCAAAACACTCTACCTGTCGGACCAAACCAGGCCGCTCTCACAAGGCAAAACACTCTACCTGTCGTCACGTTCAGACTATGCGGGGAAACACCAGTGAACCAAACACACAGCAGACGAAACACCGGTAGAGAGTAGGGATGTGACGCTCGAAGCTGACGTTTCGAAACAGTGTCGAGCTTCCGAAACGCAAGTGTTTCGAACAGTGTTTCGAAGTGTGGTTCAAAACGCCCATGTCACGTGACCATGGCTTAGTGAGGCTTCGTGGTGTTTCAATTTGGTTTGGACAGCTGGCACACTTGCCGCGCGAGCCAATTACCCGAGTAAACACCTGTTTGATCTAAATTACAAAGTCCCAGAATGCTTAAAAGTCATTCAAACACATCCTATCTTTGTGGTTTTTTTGTGAGGAGAGAGATTTTAAGAGATATAGCGACATAGAGACATATAGAGATATAGCGATTTATAGTGCATTCTTGTGATTGATAGGTTAGTGATATAGATTAATTGACAGGCTAGAGACAGACAGTAAGCGATAGTTTAGATAGATATAGTCTAGTGACGTTAATATTTAGATAGTAGCAGAAGTAAAAAAAATATATGACTGATGCCTTTATTTCAAGAACAGCTGACCCTTTGAAATACTGGCAGGAGAGGAGAGTGGTTTATCCAAACCTAACTGTGATGGCAAAAAAATATTTGTGCATGCCAGCAACAAGTGTGCCTTGTGAAAGAATTTTTTCCAAGGCTGGGGAGGTTTATTCAAAAACAAGAAACAGATTAAATGCCAAGACGGCAGAACAACTGTTATTCCTAAATAAAAATGTATGTTGACATACAAAAAATGTGTTGTTTATTTTTCCCATGTTGTACCTGATTAGTCTAACCTGCTTCACATGTATCCTTTATTTCCCTACAACATGTTCCCAAAAAAAACCCTGGGCCATAAGCATAGCCTACATTTTAAAACCATTGTAGCATTTTCCTCTCCAGCATATTCCAAAGGATAATGTACTATGAAACTGAAATAACAAAACATCTAACTGGCAGATATAAAAATGTTCTAGTTACTGAACGCATATACTAGTCTGAAATTTCTAAGCACCAGCAGGGAGTCGAACACCGGCGGCTCCGGCCGAATGCAAGTGTGTTAACCACTGAACCACGTGGCTGTGGACGAAATCTTGCGTTCCATGTTGGCTATTTATATTCTTCGTCTGAAGCAGTTGTGCTTCACGGTCAAAATGTGATGTTAGCAAAACTGGCCACTAGCTGTCACCATGGAGTTACGTGTGTCGGATTGTTTCGAAACCTCGACACATTCCGGCGCAATTGCTTCGAACGTTTCGTTGTTTCACAAAGCCTCGTTCTGCCCATCCCTAGTAGAGAGAAACGAGAGAGGCGGAGACAGCGCTACCTGGGCTGTTATTTATAGACACTGACCATCTCCCGTATGTAGCCGCCATGTTTTTATTATATTATTTTATTATAGGGGGTCAGGTTTGATTGCCACAAAGTTATTCACAAAGCCTTTCAGACCTACTCTTAGTAAGGAAAAATGACAACTCCTAAACTAAGAGTGAGTCTTAGTTGCTATGGATGACGTCATTACCAGGGTTTCCCGCACCAATTTGCAGTCAAATGACCGACACCATAACCCCCCCCCCCCCCCCCCCCCCCCACCTCGGTCGGACGACCTACCACCTTGACTAACACATTTCCCGCGGGAAACCCTGATTACTCATGCACAAGCTTGACTGAAGTGACAACCTTGATTGGCTGATGATTGTAACGCGGAAATGATTCCAAACACCTCCCATACGATGATGAGTGACAGGTGACAGGTCTGAGAATGCATGCGCTACACAAGGATGGAAGATGATGAATAACTGAATAAAAAGGCCTAGCCTAAATGAATCAAGAGTAAGGCAAAACAAATAGCCTAGTAGCCTAATGAAACATGCGGATTGATCCAGTATCTTTGCAACATTATTAAATTAACCTGTCACCATAGCCTATGCCTACGTTTGCAAAGAGGAGAACATTTTAATTTGATTCACAATGAAACATTACATTTAATTTACATGTTGACAATGAGTAGTTTTGGTTGTTGTTGGTGGCGTTATTGCATCCCTTTTATGCCTACAATGCAAAATTGTTCCCTCGCGATTGGAAGCTCCTGTAGCCGCATACGCATTTCAAAACATCGCAACGTGAAATGCCACAAAAACGGTTTGTGAATAGGTCTTAGTGAGTTAGGAGTCCTCTCGACTTCTTTTAAGCTGTCCCAGACTTAGGTGCTACTTTTAGGTCTAAAATGCTTCGTGAATTACTTTTAATGAAAAAAATTAGGAGTCCTAAAGTTAGGAGTGACACGCCCATTGTTTTTAGGAGTTGCTCCTAAATTCGCCAGTTAGGAGCTACTTTTAGCGTAACGTAAACAGAGCCCAGCCAAAATCTCCAATAAAATTTGGACTCAACTTTGAGGGACAGCTATGACCATGCAGGGTCATCCAGACCAAACATGACGATTTTACATACTATTCCTATTATGTACCAGCATGTAAAATTGGAGCCTCCTACATGGTTTAGTTCTTGTGCTATGGGCTTGTGAACTTTGACACAAAAAAAAAAGGCTGAACAAAATCGACACCCCCCTCCCCCTGTAAAACTGGATGTAACTTGGAAAGTATTGACCTTACATAAAAGTATTTTCTCCTGGGTAACATAGGTACACCTGGTCATTTTTTCAGAATTTTTTGAGACCCAAGTGCGTGGGCCCTGGTTGAATTGACGTGGAATGACCCATGCTATGTTGTGGACTTAGGCCTACACATTTTTCAATTTTATTGAATATTTTTATGCTTGATGCCATTGTATTAACAAGAAGTTGAAAAATTGCAATACTTGCCTTGAAAAAAAAGAATACTACCTAAATTATCTATTAGGCCTATGTCACCCTACAAAACATGTTTTCATTATGCTGATTTCAGTGTTTCCCACAGAATTGAATTCTATTTGTGGTGGTAGGTTTGCAGAATTTACTTGAATGCAACAGTTTTTAACACATTAGCGCAGCGTGGTTATAATGCTAACCAGATTTAAAAACAATTTAGTAGAACCTGTAAAAATCATTGTATGGTGATATTGATATTCAACAATGTTGATATTCTGGTACAATGTTGATATTCTGGTGTTCTTTCAAGAATGGACACTGGGATGTCTTTATTGGCAGTTAGCAAAACACAGAACTAGTCCTCGGACAGGGCAATAGGACTGGACAGAAAATAATATTTTATCACGTCAAAAGCTCCATTTGCACTGGTACGGATGCTTGATCATGCTCACCCTTGTCTTTTTTCTACTGCCAACCTGCCATCTGTGATGATGATGGGGTACCAAGTAGCCCATGGTGGGGTACCAATAGGGTGGAGCGAAAATGCAGGTCAATGCCGTTTGTCAGGAGCGAAAATGCAGGTCATTGTCGTAAAATACGGACAATGCCGTTTGTTCTGCTTATTTTATAATGCTGTTTGTTAAATAGTTTGTAACTGTGAGCAGATGATATCAGATTGATGAACAGGCATCACAGTGGCGTTTGATTGATTTCCCAACTAAGGTTATTTAAGGACTTGGGTATAAGGTTCAGCAGTATCTTTATCTAGTGGCCTGCCCAGTTCATTCTGCTAGCTCAGAGCACCACCTGCCATACTCCTCCTGCCAAACTCTGTTCCCGTGGTTTTCATTAGCGACTCTTGCCCCAGTCCACCCCACCCCCTGCGTTTAGCCTTGACACATTTAGAAGAATATCATTGGTGCATCAATAACAAGGAAGTGTTTGCCAAAAGAGAAAGATAAATCTTTGGTAATGTTATATGTTTACCCTCTGCTTTGTAGAAGTTGAAGATGCCTGCTGGGGACTTCAAGGAGGACAGGCTTACAACATCAGCACAATCCACCCCTTGTGGCACCCCATCCTGTACCCCTTCTGTTACCCCCTCAGTCACACCTAGTGTCAGCCCTTACTCCTCCCCAAAAGTCAATCGCAGGTAAGTGGGAGATGAACACCTACATGAATATTAGGTCATGGGCCCAAATTCATATGAACAGCTTGTGTGTGTTGTCTTTTAAAAGCTTATCACAATAAAAGCGTATCACTTATTTAAAGGGGCCATGCTGCAGGAAATCACTTTGATGATATGTTGACTAAATGGACGCACTGGGCTCTTGAAATTTGACTGCTCCCTTTTCTGTCTGTAATGGCAATAGAAAGGGAAAATGGTCGTAGGTGTTTCTAATTTGTCTGTGCTCTGTTTCTACGTCTCATTTATTATGCTCCCTCCCCTGTTAGCAATCTAGCAATATAGCTGGAAGATGCCTAAAGATGTTGGCTCAGATTTACAAAATACAATTTCAACTGCAAAATCAGACTATTTTTTTCCCCAAAATTCAACATTTTCAATGGTTTATGTATCTCAAAATTAGAATGTGGGACTTGTGACTCATTTCGTCAGATCAGGTCACATATCATCTTATCGAACTCTAGGGCAGACAGTGGGTCTGTTTGAAACGGAAGACAGCTGCCTACTGTCCTCAATGGTACAGCAGCAAAACCAACATGTCAAAGCTCATCAAAATAGCAGTATGTGCGGCTCCTTTAAAAGTTGAGCGTGACGTCAGTCAGTGAGTGAGTGTGTGCGGCCAGCGAGATAGTGAACGAAGATAAATGAAAAGGCTGGCGACCAAATCAGACTAAGAGGCTACAGGGTACACTTGCCATCATACTTCAGTCCAGCAGATGGTGGTAATGCACTCTGTTTGCAAAGTGCCAAAAAAAAAATAGAAAAAGAAGAAGGGTTCGCTGGCTACGTTCTGGCCGCCGGGTGAATAAGGCGAATAACTACTGCTAATTTAAAGCCATAATACAGGACTGAACTAAGGCTTTTTCACCAGACACTGGGGTTTCACCGCAGTTGGAAATGCACCATCAACATACTATGTAGATTTATTAGGCTGCCATATCAAACTTGTTCTGTGCCTTATCAGTATCTCAACTGTATCACCTGATACCAGCGGAGTTGGTTCAAGCAGCAATGGTGATTAGCAGCACATGGTGGTATACTCTGCCCTCGCAGCTCAAAATGGGACTCTTTTAGTTTCAGGATACCCAAGCTCTGATATCTGTATTGGGTATGAATTTAGCATGTCACCTGGATATCAGTGTGATGCTCACTAATACCTGCGTGTTATTTCTGTCTGCCTCACAGGAGCTGGTTTGGCCTGAGTCCTGCATTGTCTACACCCTCAGCAGAAGCTAGCAGCAGCATCAGCACCAGCAGCAGTGATATGGGCGGGAACGAGGGCTCAGGCGGCGGAGAAAGATGGAGCTTTTTTGGCTCCTCGCGCCCTGTTGTGCAGAAGTCCTCTACTGACCCAGGATCAGACTCCACCTCATCTGGTAGCTCAGAGATTGTTTCATTGAGCACAAATTGTTTGTGTGTACATGTATTTAATCTATTAATGCATGGTAGGTTAAAGGTGCTCTAAGCCAGTGGTTCTCAAATGGGGGTACGTGAAGGCACTCCAGGGGGTACGTGAGATTTTAACCCTTAGAACCCGATTGACGCAAAGTGCGTCAAAAAACACACCCTTTCTTCTCTGTTACATACATTGCTCCGCAACTGTTCATCGCAGCGAGATGAAACCGTTATTGTGTGACAGAGCAGAAGTGGGGCTTTCCAACGAGACCACACACTTGTCTGTATGTTAAAGTATGAAAATAAAAAATCATGAAATTAAAACCTGCGCACCCATTACTCTCGTTTGAATTACTCGCGAACCCGTGAACGCATAGATATGGCAAGCATATCAGATGAAAGAGGAGACACAGGTACCATTGGTACCAAGTATGTCAATCTTTCTGGCTTATGAAAACAGACAGCAAAAAAGTGACAGCAAAATAATGACTTCATATAGCTCGACTTATCTCATGTTTTTGTCTGTTTTTGTGGCAAAGCATGTTTATAACCATATTTTGACAGCTCAGAAGGGTTGTACTTGTGTTTGTATTGGGTGCAAAATACAGTAAACCAATGAATGTGCCATCTCCTATTCCCTTTAAAGGTGCCATGTGTAATGTCCGCCAAAAAATCAATTCATTCCATAAAAGATGGGGGCAGTATACCTCCAGAAAGTGAAATGGTCTACCCTAGAGTAACAACCGACAAACATGTATTGCAGTTTGGCTGGCGGTTATGTTGCCCGCATACCGCCTCCCATGGCCGAAACTGGTATTATGATGCCTGTCGGGCTGTGGCTAGTAATTTAGCATGCTAATTCAGGTTGATATCTCTGCAGCACTATACCTTGTCATTTTTTTAATGACATCATCGCCCTTATTTCTTCTCATTCTTTTGATGCGTGTAGCTAATTTTTTGGATATTTTTACCTCAATTCTTACACATGGCACCTTTAAAAGCCAGGAGTATTTGCACCATTGCGCGTTATATTACACTGACGTGCTGTTATAATGACAGCTTTGCCGAGTGTATGCAACGATCTGCTGAATCTGCTGCTTTACTGGAACTTGTCTATGTGTAACAAGCAGAGTGCACGTGTTCTGCATTTCAAGGTCTGTCTCGTACTAGCAAAGACATTTGTGTTGCGCCTGGCGCTCTGCATAAGATAGGGCTCAAGGTTGTGTGTCTGTTTTTTCACTCACTTGTGATTGGTCCTGTGTATTGTGTTTGGCTTTTTTTCTTTTCTTTTTTTTTGTTGAGATTTGACCTTTTGTATATATTTGCCTATCAAAGATGAATGCATAGCTTTATCTCATGTGCTCACTTTTGCCCATAGTGGGTTTTTCCACAGGAGAAAACCATGTCTCTGGCTGACTCTTTCTGCCTTCCTGCTCACAGGTGGCTTCACCCTCCAGTCCTATTTTGGGGTTCAGAAGTCCAGCACACTGGAAGAGATGAAGACCCAGGTCAGTCTGAGGGTGGATGACCCCACCAGCTTCAACCCCCCCAAGATAGAGATCACAGATATTGAAGGCAAAAAGGCACTGCCTCGTCCACACAAACTCAAACCCCGGGACATGAACATCCTTACGCCGTCTGGCTTCTGACACTAGCAAACATACACACAAAAAAATCAGTCCTAACGAACCAAACTATGTAACACTCAATAATTTAATGGCCTGCAATGTTAAACATTTAGCCCTGGTCTCCATCTTTCACAACCCCGCCTGTTGTAGGTAGCCGGTCTACCCTTGTTAGCCTCCCTTTCCCACGTGTCACTTGATTAAAAGACTGAAAAGACAAATGCACTCTCTTGCACCAACTTCTCCGCTCCCTTCTCTCCCCTTCTTTTGTATGTGCAGGCTATTTCACACATCAGTGCCAAATATGTCTTGAATGAATATGGCCATAATTTCCAGGTCCGATTAAAGCAAGGTAATGGGGTCCATCCCAGTTCCCAAGGCTGAGTCTAACAGGGTATCTTTCTTGTGTTTTTGTTTATCCCCTTTTGCCAAACATTTCAGCAGTGGTGACATGAGTCTTTGGGTGGTTTGAGAATTGTCCTTCCCACATAACCCCTCTTGTTTCACTAGAGTAGCAAGTCCTTGCATTGTTCCAGTCAATATGTGAATTTACACTTACAGCAAGTCGCATAATTCTTTTTACAGAACTCTGTTTTCTTGATAGTTATCTAGTGATTTCACTCAGAGTTGTTTGGTGAATTCCTCTTTTGCCATGGTGTTGAAGTTGCGCTGAACTTTAACATGGTGCCTAAGCAAACACTTTTCTTTTTCTGATGCAATGCTTTATTTAAATATGAAGTATAATTTGTTTGACAGGAGTAGTATTATTGCTCCAGCGGCTTTGCTAACCTGGATTAAAGAATATATTAATCTTGCACACGTCATATTTTTCTGCATTAAAGTTGTAAGACTTCACCTGGTGATTTTGTCAAATATTAGTATGCAAGGTGGAAAAAAATCCATTGTAAGGGTTGGAAGCACAGCAGAAGAAGTGGTTTGTTTCCCTCTTTTTATACAGCATTATTCTTGAATGATACATTTGTCTTTTGCAATGTGTATATTTTTTATCATCCTTGATTTCAGAAATGTACTGGGGGCAACATGTTGCTTCCAAGGCAACTCCAGTGTAAATAAAACAACCATATCCTGTGTGGAATGTCATTTTGTTTGTATTTCTTGCTGGACCAGATGTCACAGTTGAAAGGGTAGCAGAAGACATGACTCATTGAGGCAAGTTGAGCTTGTATTTCAGACATTTCAGTTGAATTTATGGCCCAGCCCTACTTACTGTTAACACCAGTTAGACACAGATGATGTCAACATGGCTTCTATGAGGATATGATGCATACCAAAATTGACATGTAACTTGCTTCAACTTCTGCCAATAGGTGGCGACAGTGGCTTACTCAATGTGTGAATCACATTTCTCTACCCTTTTGACAGAAAATCTAAACACTCATTAGTCTGTAGTACTCATTTCTTTAACTAATTCATAGAAAACCACTTCCTAAGCATTACATTTGGAAAGTTAGCAATCCAAGATGAACAGAGATATGTCCATGTATGTGATTATGAGTGTGAGATTATGTGATTATGCTTCAAGCTCAATGCTGGATTTCTGATGGGATTTATAAGCAAATTAATTTAATTGACTATTTAGTCGTGGTTTTGAAAATTAAGTTTAAGGGAGCCTAATGTAGGCTATGTTTTCCACTTTGCCTCCTTAGTAAATCAATAACCATAGCCTCCAAATTGTGTTGAACTGATGTGTTTTTAAGGAAACTCTGCATACAAAGCGGAATAGATTTGTGTGTGCCACAAAATGTCTCCAATGAACACACCTCAGCAGGATATACTGTAGATGGTAAAACAACAGGGCTTTAAAGCAAGGTCAAAGAGCACCTATGATGCTTACACTGGCAAAGCAATTTCCTTGTTTGCATTTCCTTATGAGATGAAGCCATTTCTTAAGAACCCCTGGAGGTTTATACAGCGCAGCGCCCTCCACATTTATTGGCACCCCTGGTAAAGATAAGTAAAAAGAGGTATAAACAGATGTTCTTAGTTCCACTAAGCAATGAGGGAAAATCCAACCTGGAAGAAACAAGCAAAAAAACAACAAAATCTATTCTGAGAGCAAAAACTCTTAAGGGTTAAAGAAATAAATATTTTTTTTTTAACAAAAACATCTGTGCCACAATTATTTCCACTCCAGTATTTAACTCTTTGTAGAGCCTTCTTTTTCCAAGGAGTTGTTAGTGGTCCCCTATACAACAGGATTTCCTGTTGCATTGAGGCATAAAGTCATGTAGGTGTCAAATGTCCTCATTCTTCTTCAGATGACGATGACATTCACATGAAACTAAGATGACATCAGATGATTTGTTGAATAATTCTAAGCTTTTTTTCTCAAGGAAATAGGCCCTAAATGAATTATTTCACATGCCATGAATAACAAAAGAGTGATATCTTGCCTCACCTTCCCTGCATGGGAATAACCATACGAACCTATATGGCAAATTTGGGATTTGCTCTGCAGGTCCGTGTGGCCAAGAGACCATTTAAGCCCATTTCCAATGTCCCTAAAACACAGGCACGCAAATACAATTGCTAATACGGCATGGTTGTGTATTTCTTTGGAATTGAGTAAACAACTACATTTAAAACCTTTGTTTATGAGATTGCTACACTTCTGGAACGATTTGGTAAGAGTTTAATGCACCAATTTAAATTTAATTTCTTGCTGGTAGTAAGTCAATGAACCTTTTCCAGACTCACTCTCAATTACAATTGAGAAGGTCTGCGTGCTAACCAGACTATCAACTTAAGGCAAATGTTCTTCTTTTTCTGGCACCTTTGACCTTGGTCTTTGAAATGTCCACCATGCAGTTTGTGCTAATGACAAACCTCAGTCAGAACTCTGAGGTTTCAGGTGTTCCTCGTGGGGTGAGATCAAACACACAGACAAGCGGAAACCAGGTGTACCTTCTCCTCCATTTTTTCTTTTTGACAGAGGGGTCAATGATAAAAGTAAAGCTGGATGTTAAACAAAAGAGGAAAAATATATATATTTTAAAAGTTACTTGACTGAGGCAACTTAAGCAACATTGAAGGATGACTTCGTTTGTACTGTGTGCATCAACCAACCATCATGTCATCCCAAAATGTTCAAAACTTGAAGTTGCTTGAAAAAATAAGGGATGATGTCCTGTTTGACTACAGAACATCTTTGGAAGTGTATTCCAAATTGTGCTTTATTTGAAATACCTTATCAGTGGGGTAACTCCAGTGTAATGGTATCATGTTCAGCAAAGCTAATAAAAAAGGGAGGGGTCTACTGTCTGGGGTGCACAGGGTGGGGTCACAGAGTAGACATGACATAACACTTGACTGACCAGAAAAACTGAATTCACAGATGGTTTAAGCAGCACCACCCTGCCGGTCAGAAAGCACAACATCATTACCCTGTCTGATGTTTTAGAACATCATGCATGATGTCATGGGGAAAACTCAGGAAAATGCCTTACCAGGCACCAGTGACAGTATTCAACAGTTTGATAGTGTTTATTACAGTGTGCCATATTATCAGTTATTTAAATCCACTTTACTTTTAGAACTTAAGAGACAGTATACAAAAATTAATTCCTTTTGAAGCTTTACGTTTTAACACCTACCAGTACTAGTATCATCAAATCAATTTCATAATGTGGTGAAGGATGAACACACCTGTCTTGGTCCAGGTTTTGTATTACAAAAATGTTTAAAAAAAATAAAAAAAAACTTTCAGAGTATACCACCAGCTCTGTCACAAAAACTCATGTCAAATACGAGCTATTTTATTAGTGCTAAATTCTGCCAATGTGGTGTTTTTACTGTTACAGTAAAAATCTTTACATCTGACTGCAGGTGTAACCATTTTAGAATTAATTATGAATTGTGTGCTGTATAGCCTAATAATTTCAAACATGATTTTAAACAATATTATAGAATTATGTCCAGTGGTGAGGGTGTGACTGTTCATCAGAAATTTCCGGTGCAAAGTTCAGCTAGGGAGCTACTAACAAAGGGGTGTGTGTGTGTGTGTGTGTGTGTGTGCTTGTGTACATGCGTGCAAACACCAGTTTGCGGATGGCAGTCTTTTTAATTATAATGAACAAAGAAATCACTGAGCATACCCCTAATTAACAAAATGATATCACAGGTGCAGGTGCAGTTCCTTATACAGTAATTGCAATGTATGAGGAAGTCATTGGGAATATCCCTGATTAAGTATGCAACTGCATTCCACAGAGCCTGCACCAGTTCCTAGAAGGGAACATTCTTTCCACTGCTAATAACTATCTGGAACTTTGTAGAGGTGTGGGTGTCTTGTAGAATTGGACCCATAGAGCTGTAGCCCCCCTCCACTAAACTGGACTCAAACCAGATGTTGAGTGGAAGATCTTCAGTGATAAGGGTTATAACCCTGACTGAAGCAAGAGCTGGAGTTGACTTGGGACCAAGGAGGATTGCAAAAAATTATGGATGGTCAACCAGGAAGACGGAAGAGTCAATTGTGTATTCGTTTCAATTTTGTATACTTCTCAAGCACCTCATGGCTCACTAATTTATTCTGAACCTGTGCTCATGAGGGCAGCAAAACCTGAAATCCCTGTTTGGGATAGTGGTGGAAGCTGCATGATCCAAATAACTGAATTTATTAAAAGTGCAACTGAATTGAAACAGATAGTAGGAACATCAGGGGAAACTAAATTAAATCCTCTTGCCTAACCAATGGGACCTACCCCTGAAAACAACCCAAACAAGAATAAATAAATAAATGGCAACCTTTCTATATCATCCACAACTACTGACAATGCTAATAAGAACATTAAAATGTGAGATACGCCACAATAAAGTCACAGCACCGTACAGCACAACACACAAATTAAATGAAGGTAAGTGTAAGTATAAAGCTTCTAACACAACCACCATACACCATGCAAAAGCTAATGAGCAAAAACTGTTCCGTGTTTGTCCTAGTACTTGAAACTTGTATCAGTTATGTTGTTGTTTAATGCTAGTTAGTATACAGTAGACTACTGGATTTGTCAGTTGCTGGTACAATCACAAATTATTGTTCACCTATTATAGGTCTCTACAGTGCGCCCATTTCACTCGCACATGCGAGTAAAAATGATGGCGTGCGAGTGCAAAAAAATATTTAGGCGCACTGGTGCGAATGGCTTCTAACCATGTCAATGATTGTCTACAAAATACACCGCAACATCGAGAAACATTACTGGTGCAAACCATAGAATCACGTCGCGAATGCAGCATAAAAACTACACCTCTCAACGTTAGCAGTTTCGCGTTGTGACTCGTAGTCGCTTCTATCAAATCCAAGAGCGCACAGAAAAAGCGGAAAGTTAGACTAGCCAGCCAAGATGCAAAGATTTAAGAAATTAGTTCTTCTATCCACCGAATTCATCGGATAAAGGAGGAACAGGATGAGATTCTGAGAATGCAGTGAGAGAAGGAAAGGTAACCTAACATGCCTTTTAGCCCAGTTGACGTATTGGCTGCAATATGCAAAATATAGCTGTAGCGAACAGGCACAAAAGTAGCCTCCCGTAATAGGCCTACTCCCATTGTATTCAAAGGTAGAACGCTACTGACAACTCCAGGCTTCCATGCATTCTTGTTTGTTTACACTGAAGCTGAAGTGCAAAACGAAAGTAGGCCTAATGTTTGCCTAACTGC
The DNA here is from genome assembly GCF_018492685.1 of Alosa sapidissima. Classification (NCBI taxonomy): domain Eukaryota; kingdom Metazoa; phylum Chordata; class Actinopteri; order Clupeiformes; family Clupeidae; genus Alosa; species Alosa sapidissima. The sequence continues at coordinate 2,979,670 of NC_055976.1, forward strand.
CCCTATCAATGCAGATATTTAAAAAATAAAAAATAAAAGTATAAAAAATATATTCTTGAAAATAAAGTAGGCACTGATCTTTAAAATTCTGTTTCCTGTAGCCTAAATGTCGTCAGTCATTCTTAATCTTTGCAATTGGTGCACTGGCATGTTTAACTGTTAGCTGCAGTGTAATGTTAGATTATGTGTAAGTTAAGTACAGAACTGACTGTGCGCCCAAATTTGTGTCTGTGCTCCTAAATTTTTTAACTTGGGCGCACAAGTGCTCCTGGAAATTATTTTTATTGTAAAGCCCTGTATTATATGGAGACTTATACAACAATAGTAAGTCAACTATAATGCGTTCTCCATATGGTTTAAATATGAATTTGCTCATAACTATATTATTTCCACAGGAACAATACATTTACCATTTCTTTCTTTCAGTGTATATAATTGTATAACATGGACACCTTTGAAGCCATGCCAGCCTTAGGGAACCAAAGGGTGAGTAAATGGTCTGATACTGACATTTCCTATTATATCATCCATTACAAGGCATTTGATCTCTTGGCCAATACTGATTGGATAAGATGTTCATGGACCACAAAGATTGAACCATGTTAATTCATGCGGAAAAAAAGAGATAAAACGCAACAAATCCCACACAAACCCACACCATCACATTTACACACACAAACCCACACCATCACATTTACACGTTGATGGAACGTAACAAATCCCACACAAACCCACACCATCACATTTACATGATGGAACGCAAATCCCACACAAACCCACACCATCACATTTACACGCTGCACAACGAAAACACACCACAGCAAGGAATTTGAATCAGTTGCCCTTCACACAGAATTGCACATATCTGCTGTTCCTCGTGATAGTGTTTCGGGAAACTGGGGAGATTAACTAATCTACCAGCTCAAAACACATCATGTCAACCTGCACAGTGGGTAGAAGGCCGGTCATTAAGGTACGTGTCATTTTAAGTGTTGTTTCACACAAAACAGAGGCTACCAACATTTATTACAGCTTGACCATAACATGATGACTAAGAGAACAAGTGCAGTTACTAATAGCCACAAAATAATTTCAACCATGTATTGCTAAACCTACAGACAAGCAGAAATGACTAAGAAATATATTTAAGAATAAGATAGCAATATGTGACAGAGACGTATCCTTTATTCTCCCCCAACCCTATACAATCTAAATTACCCCACAATAACTGGAAGCTGCACAGAGGTTAGATATCTAAGTGAGCCAGTGATATCACTTGTATCCAATTGAAACATGACATGTACTTGTCTGAACTGGCAGGTATCCTCTGTTTGACATGTGTCTTCTTTACTCTCTGTTATAAAGATAAACTACTATCAATAAAGGTTCATTCACAACCAACCAACCTTCTGTAACTATGGCTGTATGTGTATGTGGGTGGATTCTGGGTAAATTCCGGTAGGCCAAAGCAATAATACTGAGTGGACAATGAACTTGAGCACAGATGTGATAGAGATTGCTTTTCTCTGTGCCACTGATTGTCTGACCCAAAGCTAATCTGGAAAATGCTGTCATAGTATTACAAAGTAATACATAAAAGAAGTAATACAAGTAATACATTACATAGTATTACATATGTGTTTATTTATATTCTTATTTAAAAATATGAAATATCAGTTAGCCTACCACACAGTATCATAGAAAACATGACCTCTTATAACTTATATTCGTATATCCTTATATCTTATCCTCATAGCCTGACAATTGATATTTTAAATGGAATCTAAACATTGGATATCTGAATATTAATTTAATGCCAATCCATGATATTTTTTCACAGTGGGATGTGACATCAAATGGGACATGACCAAAATTCTTCACAGATATGTTTCAGCATTACACACCTGTTCGATCTTTAGATCACGTAATGGGTGGAGCAGGTTTTAGATGCCATGCTGTGCAGCTCTGGTGCCATCCATCTTCCTGATGACATGACAGGTGCTCCAAATGTAGCCAAATTCTACACTCAAAACCAAACTGTTCTTTGTTGCTTTTTGCTAATTGATCTAGTGCTGTTTTATCTGCTCATTAACTAACTTTCAATTACCAATGTGTATGATCTCTGTTAAACTTACCTGTTCACTTCTTCACTTACCATACATGTCAATTAGTCAATTAGTTTTTTTCCTGGGTGGTCCTACAGGGCTATCCACATCTGCCTTCAATGATATTGCTTGCTTTCATTTTATATTCAAGTAAATATTCTTTGTCTGAGATATGAATATTAGATTAGATTAGATTTGACAATAAAGTTGAATCTAATCTAATATTCATCTCAGATGACCTTAATACAAGGGTGGTAGTATGGTCACACACATTTGATATGACTGAGCATAGGCTACTCACACTATGAAGCATGATGGAGATAACAAATAAAAATGATCGCTCTGATAGTAAACTGTACATTTACATTTATTCATTTAACAAACGCTTTTATCCAAAGCGACTTACAGCAATAGAATAACATATCAGCTACATTTCAGAGGAGACATAGGTCTATAACCTATAGGTATCAAGGCCGTAGTCATGTCAACATTGGGGGTAGGCCTACTAAATCTGTGGTGGGGTCTGGGGGACCCCCAAACAGAATTTCAATACATTTCCTGTCCAGCAAAAATATTATTAAAAATCACAAAAAGTCATTTGTTAAGTCAGTCAATTAGGGTATTGCAAACTTTTGACTGACATAGGCATAGATGAAATATGAATCCCTGGGCACAGATACAAAAGATTTTTATTATTATTATTTTTTTTTTAAAAACAAACAAAAAAAACCCTTAAACAATGACTTCTGGTGAGTTTTGTTGAAAGAGAAGAGAAGGGTGAAGAAGAAGCAACTTCATGCAGAGGCTTGGGCTTCAGGGCCCCCTGAGCTCTTGGGCCCAGTAGGCCCATTTAGTAATCCATCCATAGACCTGTGGTATGACTCCATTTGTCTCCAAAATGTATATTTTAACATAAATTACAAACTAGAGTATCTTTGTTAACCTCTATATTACACAGAATGCAATGGCTCTTTGACTAAAATTACAGACACCTGAGGAAGGCTTAGACTCATAGGTTTGGACCTAGCCTAATAAGATGAGGGACAGGATTCAGGAATAGGCTACTAAGACAGGCCCCTCTTCTGTCTGACTCGCCTCACGTTATCCCATGCATTATAGCCTGCTTTCTCACAGAAACTATGTTTTGTGCCAACATAGAAACACTACTACAGCTTTTATTTGGTGAATGGAGGTGCAAATTCCTTTCTGTGGTTAATGTCCGCGATTCACATTAACTGTAGGCTATAACCGCCAGTGCATTAAATGTTTTTCCCAAGGTGCCGTCACTCCATTTGAGTCCTATGTTTTGCCTGCATGGATCCGCGATTAAATGCGCAACATGCAAGAGTGCGTAACAACCATTTCTAAGAGGCCTATACACAGGTTAAGTTCTGACATTTCCACTAGTATGCATTATTTATGTTGTAAGACATGTAAAAGAAATGACACAGGCACGCGCAAATTCAGCATTTAAAAATTAACTTTTGCTATAGTTAATTTAACTTTTGCTATAGTTTAAAGGTGCCATGTGTAATGTCCGCCAAAAAATCAATTCATACTCCACATTCCATAAAAGATGGGGGCAGTATACCTCCAGAAAGTGAAATGGTCTACCCTAGAGTAACAACCGACAAACATGTATTGCAGTTTGGCTGGCGGTTATGTTGCCCGCATACCGCCTCCCATGGCCGAAACTGGTGATACCTGTCGGGCTGTGGCTAGTAATTTAGCATGCTAATTCAGGTTGATATCTCTGCAGCACTATACCTTGTCATTTTTTTAATGACATCATCGCCCTTATTTCTTCTCATTCTTTTGATGCGTGTAGCTAATTCTTTGGATATTTTTACCTCAATTCTTACACATGGCACCTTTAAGCCAGGCTATGGAAAATGAAAATGAAAAAGTTCCTTGTAACTATGACGATAACTAAATCAGGTGAATAGCAATCATTCTCGGAAGGTGTTTTAATTATGCTAAAGGGGTGGAGTTGTGGTGCTAAAGAACCCGCTCTGCACAAATGCTGTCACTCAGCATACCAAGATCTCACTGTGGACACTAAGGAAGAACTGCGCATCAAAGGCATTACAGAGTGTACAGGACCACGAACTTTTATACAGTTTAAGAGAAGGACAACATAATGTGCGGTAAGATACAAACTTATATCCAGACATCAAGACTAAGACTTATCTAAGATTTGGTAATAACTCAGACGCCAAGTCTTGTAAGGAAACAACATTTTGTCAGTGGTTTTTAATGTCGCTGTATTGATACGTTTCTAATACTTTTCTGTCAAATGAGGACATGGGCTATTCCTACTGGAATGCCCAGCGCTGCAGATAGGCTACCAGAAATTCAGGCTACACTCACTGGGCGCTACGTGTCACTCCTCCATCCTCTCAGGTGTTACGGCAGCTCTTGTAAAGCCTGCTTGTTTGTGAAGGCGGCTTGCTCCTTTCACCCATTTACAAAAGATATGCTATCTCACGTAGGATTTAGTGTTTCTAAGTTTTTCTTTCTTAAGTTCTTACGTTGAGTTGGCAAACTTCTCAACGTGCATTAAGTTGAAATACAAATAGCCTACTTATAGAGCTAATACGCTTCTGTCCGGGTTTGAAGTTACTGTCAAGCAAATGTGGTTCAAATTTGAATAGAAAAACGTAGGCTAGGCTTATCCAGACGCCACGTTACATGACAAGAGTTCTGTGTCTCGATGTAGTCATATTCTCTCTCTCTCTCTCTCTCTCTCTCTCTCTCTCTCTCTCTAGCCTACTGTATACTATGTCTGTCAGCGTGTGTCGCTTTCAGTCCATTATGAAAATGTGTTGGCTTCCAACAGGACATAGGCAGTGTTGACAGTGTTGGCTTAAACCTGATATAACCTAATCTTAACAGCTTCAGTAGGCTATTTCTTGATGACAGTTGAGATATATATAATTGTTTTAAACAAACCACCAAAGTGTAATGATCAGAAATGGAGTGGAGTGTGACAGAAAATTAATCGTTTCTATATCTCCCACAGGAATATTTGCCTACCTGAATTATCAAGTGCCCCGCACAAGGAAGGAGGTCTTTGACACCTTGGTGAAAGGGCTCCAGAGGCTGGAATACAGAGGATATGATTCCGCTGGTGAGACTTCACTTGATCTAACTAACCATCACACAAGAGATTTGTCTGCAGATAATGTGAAATGAAATGTAGCTTCGGCCTTGTCAAAACTTCAGACAGTTGAGTGCATTCAAATTCAGGCCAAATATAGTGTTGTTTTTTGGGGGTTATATTCCTACCATCTATCAGGAAATGCAGTTCCCTTGTTGTCCAACGTTGTTGTCCTGTGAATTCAAATAAAACTGTACTCTTTCTAATAAAGAGTGGACAGCTTCATGCTTTCATCCACAGCTGACAGTGACAGTTTAGTACCTCTAGTATTCCTGTAATTCCTAGACACATATTGCCTTTGGCAGTGTTTTCACTGTGGACAGAATAGTAAAGACATCTAATGTCTGTACAAAGAACGAATAGCCTAAACCACCCCTTAAGATGAAAGTGCTGGGAGCCATGGAATACAGGAAATACTACAGTACATTTCCTAGCCTAATTCTACGAAAGAATGCAAAGTAACTACTAAAGAATGCAAAGCATCTTCTCTGTGTGACTTATTTGAGCCCCCAAAAAAGTGTGATGCCTACGTTTAAAACGGCCTTCTCAGGTCATTTACAATTTTCCTGTTAGGAGCAAGTCAAGCAGGTATGACAGATGTCAAGCCAAACAACTGTGTGTTTAAACCCCATGTAACATATTAACCTTGCTGTGTGTATATGATTCAAAGCCATAGGAGATATGCCTGAAACATTGCACATGTGCTTTATATGTTATATAATAACACCTTCTTAATACCATACATTAAGACATTTTTCTCAATATTCTACGGCTGTCTTCCTACCTTGTTTATGTTTGCTTTGGAAGTATTTCATTTGTTTAACTGTGCAGCGTTGTTGCCCAATCAGAAGTCATTGCTCCCTATAGACATGGGCATTCCCTTCTGTGTGTTTCACAACTGTATCCATGCTGGCTTGTAGGCATTGCAGTGGATAGTCCAGGCAAGACCACAAACAAGGATGCAAACAGTAACATCTGCCTCATCAAGAAGAAGGGCAAGGTTAAGGCTCTGGATGAGGCGCTCTACAGTAAGGCCAATATAGCATTGCTTATGGTCACATTGTTCACAAACTGATATTGCATGTATTTATCCATGTATTTGCTATCTTTTTACATTTGGGAATACTTGGCTCAGAGATCAAGTCATTGAAGTCCTTCAATAAGTACATCTATAGATTCCCCATTTCTAGTCCCTCGGCATGGGTGTTTGCACAGAACAGAACTTTCTTGTTCAGACTTCATCAATTGTTCAATGAATTCACTGACTTCCTCATTGGTTGTCAGCTAGGACGAAGAGTCATATTGTATGAATTTGTATTGTATTTATAAAATTGTAAGCCTGTTATGTGTGCATAGTTACCCTGTTCATTCATTTCAGTATCAGTGCATTAATTGTAATGGGCTTAGCATGGCCTAGCATTATAACTCCTACAAGTTGGTACTTATAGTATACTGTAAAATATCGTATCTTAAATAATTTTGTTTAGAACTAATAATCTAAGTTGCTAACAGCTTAGAGACTTGCTATGCAACAAACAGTAATTTGGTTTATTTTGAAGGAACTTTAAGATGTATTGTTTTGTCAGGGCAGCAAGCAGTTGGTGGCAACAACAAGCGTGTTATCTCTCTTTCCCCTGACCATAGAATGGTAGTATGATATAGCAGGACTGTAAAATGGTCAAAACTGCATAATGCATAAATGTTACTACTATTAACCAGATGGAGACTCCATGGACCTTCAGGAGGAGTTAGAGACCCACTTTGGTATCGCTCACACTCGCTGGGCAACGCATGGAGAACCCAGTCCCATTAACAGCCATCCTCACCGATCTGACAAAAATAATGGTAACATTTAATTATTCACATACTTATGAACACTTAACAAGTTAATGCCTCTGTGAAACGTATATGTTTTATTGTTATCTATGCTTGTATTTAAGAATTTAGTAGCCTTTTCTTTCCTAGTAGCATCCATGGATTTGTTTTTACAATAATTTACTTAAGTGAAGTGCTGAGAATGGGATGTGTGCATGAACCAGAGCAAGAACTCAAGTTATGCTTTGTTGTGAGTTGAAAGTAGGCCAAGTATGAAAAAGGAATTGCCAGTGGCTTATGCTGTAGGAAATAGAATGATTAATACTAAAGGAAGTAGGCAATGTAATAATGTTTTATTATCAAACGATAGAAAATGGCATGGTACTATAAAGGATTATTTGGCACGTATGATAGACATGACTGACTAAGTATTTTTCCATCAGAGTTTGTAGTCATCCACAATGGAATCATCACCAACTACAAAGAATTGAAGAAGTACCTGGTAAGGGCATTTTTTCCCTGTTATTTATACTGAAAAAATTCAGTACTTATTTTTCCAATATTTGCTTATTACAAGACAAGTTTGCCAATTTAAGTTTTGTTTGCCTCATACTAAGTGAAAATCTTCTTGTTCTATTGGCAAATCTTGCCAGAAAATTATGCTTATTTTAAAGGTGCTCTAAGCGATGCCACACGTTTTTTAGGCTAAAACATTTTATGTAATTTACTGCAAACATCAAACTAACCGCTAGCTGTCTGTGTCCTGAATACACTGTAAAAAAAACGCGATCTCTGTGGACAGCCCAGGCTCCAAAAACGGCAAAAAAAACAACCTGGGCAAACCTAGCCCATAAAAACATAACAAACTGTTCCAGCAAATCACAGAAGAGATGCGCATTTAGGAGAGTTTCAATTGCACGTTATCACTTAGAGCACCTTTAAGTAGTATTTCCACAAAACAAGAAACTTTCACTTACAAGATTTGCCAACAGAACAAGAAGATTTTCACTTAATAAGGTCAAAAATGCAAAAATGTCTTGTTATAAGCAAATGTTAGAAAAATAAGTATATATCCCTTGATTTAAGCTGATTTATCTCACTTAGATTTTGAATTCTAGGAATTTTTGTAGTGTAAGTATCACTGTTGACTATTAAAATCAGCAATGCAATGACTTTAAGAACTGTATTGTTTACAAATCAGTATACTGTGTGTCTGGCATATGATCAGGACTTTTTATTTCTGTTTGGCATTATGGACGTCCTTTTTTACTAAGAAGACTAACATATCAAGTAACACAACTGGGAATGATATGGGAATATACATGACTATACCCTTAAAAAAAAAAAAAACTAATGTACAAAAACATACCTTAAAACCTGCATAGTGTCTTAACATATTCAAGAGATATTTCTTGGCTGGTATAACTTGTTGTGCAACTGACAGAGCAAGTGTTAACAATGAAAAGGCCTAAATCCTGCGTACAGAAAGGGCATGCGTGTCATGTGTATTGTCCTGCCGCTGCAGGCTACATGGAGGTATCTCATGTTCTTTCTTTCTTCTCCCAACCCTCAGAACTCCAAAGGTTATAAGTTTGAATCGGAGACAGACACGGAGGTCATCCCCAAACTGATTAAATATGTCTATGACAACAGGGAGAAGGAACATTTGTCCTTTTCAACTCTGGTCGAACGAGTTATTCAACAGTTGGTGAGTGTGTGTGTGTTTTTTTTTTAGTAAAACGTAGCATGAGCAAAAACTTGCTAAAGGCACCAAATGTGGCAGGATCAGCCCTGCATGTGCAAATGTTTTCTAAAACCAGTCTCAGATGACAGCTACTTATACTGTATCTCGAGTGCGTGTGTGTTGTATCTGAATGGTGACATTAGTGTGATCGTTTTTCTATACCATCCTATCCTATCTATTATTCATTTTTACATCACATCAGTGATACCATCTCACCATAGGAGTCGATTCTCCTTGTTGGAATGGGTGTCCTGATTTTTGTTTGCCAGCTAGGTGGGAAGGTGTCCCATTACAAGACAGGGAGGGTTACAGGAGTCAGTTAAATAAAGTAAGATCTCCCCTCTGGAAAGCCTGAGGTAGGAGGTAGCAGTGGAGGGGTCTATCAAATAGCACCTCTAACTGTGTTCAGTCCTAATGCAATTTGTCAAATCAGTCACACTATGAAATACTAGCATACCAAATAAACCATGATTTATCATACTGTGAAGACATACATATTATAGTATGCCATAGGCATTTCGCTTTAAGAATAATATAAAACCAGTTTGCATGCCATCATGTTAGTACAGAATGGTGTTTTGGTTTTGCATGGTGTGGGGTGCAAAGATGAGGATGAGGATGAGAATGACAAATGTCATTGTGTGTGTGTCTTTGTTGGTATGATTTGTTAACTTACCACAGGCCCATAATTAGTATGTTAGAAGATGGTGTAACTCACTTAGTGACCATCTTTTGCACCCTTGGACCCTATGACATCACAGCTTTGCAACTCAGCTAGAGCCTCAGCCCATCATGACATCAGTTTTCCATTTGGTTGGAGAAAAACACAGTTTTGCCTCTCTCTCTCTCTCTCTCTCTCTGTCTCTCTCTCTCTTTCGTTTCAAACATGCACTGGGATTGGGCTAGGTTGAAAGTGTTGCCATGTTTGTGTTGATAACATCTGTGAGGCTGCTGAGCACAACCATAAAACTCCTCCGGTCGTCCACATGGACGGCAGAAGGGCCTAGAGAGGCCGCCCAGAGCCTCTGGCCTCACCTGAGCTCCTGAGAAAGGCCTGAGTTGTGAAGCGCCTCTGTGCAACCGTGCCCTCCGTTAGAGAGCGTGCAGTTTGTGAGCAGGGACCAGTGAGCGAGGCTTGCAC